>NC_068418.1:1480841-1677700 GCF_023724105.1 Carassius gibelio
TATATGCACAAAAACAGGTTTCTGAGAGCAGTAATGTTGAAATACTGCATCTGTTCAAATGAAGTCAAATCTAGCCCAAATCTGCTCAAAAGCTTTTCTCTCTATTAGAGAAAGCTGTTTCATTCAATATTCAGTGCAAACCTTGCCAAACTGCAGGATGCTTATGCCTTATGAAATACAATGTTTTTGCAATGCTGTAAGACTGTTTTTAATGTGTTAGAAGTTATATGCACAAAAACAGGTTTCTGAGAGCAGTAATGTTGAAATACTGCATCTGTTCAAATGAAGTGAAATCTAGCCGAAATCTGCTCAAAAGCTTTTCTCTCTATTAGAGAAAGCTGTTTCATTCAATATTCAGTGCAAACCTTGCCAAACTGCAGGATGCTCATGCCTTATGAAACACAATGTTTTTGCAATGCTGTAAGACTGTTTTTAATGTGTTAGAAGTTATATGCACAAAAACAGGTTTCTGAGAGCAGTAATGTTGAAATACTGCATCTGTTCAAATGATGTGAAATCTAGCCCAAATCTGCTCAAAAGCTTTTCTCTCTATTAGAGAAAGCTGTTTCATTCAATATTCATTGCAAATCTTGCCAAACTGCAGGATGCTTATGCCTTATGAAACACAATGTTTTTGCAATGCTGTAAGACTGTTTTTAATGTGTTAGAAGTTATATGCACAAAAACAGGTTTCTGAGAGCAGTAATGTTGAAATACTGCTTCTGTTCAAATGAAGTGAAATCTAGCTGAAATCTGCTGAAAAGCTTTTCTCTCTATTAGAGAAAGCTGTTTCATTCAATATTCAGTGCAAACCTTGCCAAACTGCAGGATGCTTATGCCTTATGAAACACAATGTTTTTGCAATGCTGTAAGACTGTTTTTAATGTGTTAGAAGTTATATGCACAAAAACAGGTTTCTGAGAGCAGTAATGTTGAAATACTGCATCTGTTCAAATGAAGTGAAATCTAGCCGAAATCTGCTCAAAAGCTTTTCTCTCTATTAGAGAAAGCTGTTTGATTCAATATTCAGTGCAAACCTTGCCAAACTGCAGGATGCTTATGCCTTATGAAACACAATGTTTTTGCAATGCTGTAAGACTGTTTTTAATGTGTTAGAAGTTATATGCACAAAAACAGGTTTCTGAGAGCAGTAATGTTGAAATACTGCATCTGTTCAAATGAAGTGAAATCTAGCCGAAATCTGCTCAAAAGCTTTTCTCTCTATTAGAGAAAGCTGTTTGATTCAATATTCAGTGCAAACCTTGCCAAACTGCAGGATGCTTATGCCTTATGAAACACAATGTTTTTGCAATGCTGTAAGACTGTTTTTAATGTGTTAGAAGTTATATGCACAAAAACAGGTTTCTGAGAGCAGTAATGTTGAAATACTGCATCTGTTCAAATGATGTGAAATCTAGCCGAAATCTGCTCAAAAGCTTTTCTCTCTATTAGAGAAAGCTGTTTCATTCAATATTCAGTGCAAACCTTGCCAAACTGCAGGATGCTTATGCCTTATGAAACACAATGTTTTTGCAATGCTGTAAGAATGTTTTTAATGTGTTAGAAGTTATATGCACAAAAACAGGTTTCTGAGAGCAGTAATGTTGAAATACTGCTTCTGTTCAAATGAAGTGAAATTTAGCCCAAATCTGCTCAAAAGCTTTTCTCTCTATTAGAGAAACCTGTTTCATTCAATATTCAGTGCAAATCTTGCCAAACTGCAGGATGCTTATGCCTTATGAAACACAATATTTTTGCAATGCTGTAAGACTGTTTTTAATGTGTTAGAAGTTATATGCACAAAAACAGGTTTCTGAGAGCAGTAATGTTGAAATACTGCATCTGTTCAAATGAAGTGAAATCTAGCCGAAATCTGCTCAAAAGCTTTTCTCTCTATTAGAGAAAGCTGTTTGATTCAATATTCAGTGCAAATCTTGCCAAACTGAAGGATGATTATGCCTTATGAAATACAATGTTTTTGCAATGCTGTAAGACTGTTTTTAATGTGTTAGAAGTTATATGCACAAAAACAGGTTTCTGAGAGCAGTAATGTTGAAATACTGCATCTGTTCAAATGAAGTCAAATCTAGCCCAAATCTGCTCAAAAGCTTTTCTCTCTATTAGAGAAAGCTGTTTCATTCAATATTCAGTGCAAACCTTGCCAAACTGCATGATGCTTATGCCTTATGAAACACAATGTTTTTGCAATGCTGTAAGACTGTTTTTAATGTGTTAGAAGTTATATGCACAAAAACAGGTTTCTGAGAGCAGTAATGTTGAAATACTACTTCTGTTCAAATGAAGTGAAATCTAGACCAAATCTGCTCAAAAGCTTTTCTCTCTATTAGACAAAGCTGTTTCATTCAATATTCAATGCAAATCTTGCCAAACTGCAGGATGCTTATGCCTTATGAAACACAATGTTTTTGCAAATGCTGTAAGACTGTTTTTAATGTGTTAGAAGTTATATGCACAAAAACAGGTTTCTGAGAGCAGTAATGTTGAAATACTTGCTTCTGTTCAAATGAAGTGAAATCTAGCCCAAATCTGCTCAAAAGCTTTTCTCTCTATTAGAGAAAGCTGTTTCATTCAATATTCAGTGCAAACCTTGCCAAACTGAAGGATGCTTATGCCATATGAAATACAATGTTTTTGCAATGCTGTAAGACTGTTTTTAATGTGTTCGAAGTTATATGCACAAAAAAAGGTTTCTGAGAGCAGTAATGTTGAAATACTGCTTCTGTTCAAATGAAGTGAAATCTAGCCCAAATCTGCTCAAAACCTTTTCTCTCTATCAGAGAAAGCTGTTTCATTCAATATTCAGTGCAAATCTTGCCAAACTGAAGGATGCTTATGCCTTATGAAATACAATGTTTTTGCAATGCTGTAAGACTGTTTTTAATGTGTTAGAAGTTATATGCACAAAAACAGGTTTCTGAGAGCAGTAATGTTGAAATACTGCATCTGTTCAAATGAAGTGAAATCTAGCCGAAATCTGCTCAAAAGCTTTTCTCTCTATTAGAGAAAGCTGTTTCATTCAATATTCAGTGCAAACCTTGCCAAACTGCAGGATGCTTATGCCTTATGAAACACAATGTTTTTGCAATGCTGTAAAGACTGTTTTTAATGTGTTAGAAGTTATATGCACAGAAACAGGTTTCTGAGAGCAGTAATGTTGAAATACTGCTTCTGTTCAAATGAAGTGAAATCTAGCCCAAATCTGCTCAAAAGCTTTTCTCTCTATTAGAGAAAGCTGTTTCATTCAATATTCATTGCAAATCTTGCCAAACTGCAGGATGCTTATGCCTTATGAAACACAATGTTTTTGCAATGCTGTAAGACTGTTTTTAATGTGTTAGAAGTTATATGCACAAAAACAGGTTTCTGAGAGCAGTAATGTTGAAATACTGCTTCTGTTCAAATGAAGTGAAATCTAGCTGAAATCTGCTGAAAAGCTTTTCTCTCTATTAGAGAAAGCTGTTTCATTCAATATTCAGTGCAAATCTTGCCAAACTGAAGGATGCTTATGCCATATGAAATACAATGTTTTTGCAATGCTGTAAGACTGTTTTTAATGTGTTAGAAGTTATATGCACAAAAACAGGTTTCTGAGAGCAGTAATGTTGAAATACTGCATCTGTTCAAATGAAGTGAAATCTAGCCGAAATCTGCTCAAAAGCTTTTCTCTCTATTAGAGAAAGCTGTTTGATTCAATATTCAGTGCAAACCTTGCCAAACTGCAGGATGCTCATGCCTTATGAAACACAATGTTTTTGCAATGCTGTAAGACTGTTTTTAATGTGTTAGAAGTTATATGCACAAAAACAGGTTTCTGAGAGCAGTAATGTTGAAATACTGCATCTGTTCAAATGAAGTGAAATCTAGCCGAAATCTGCTCAAAAGCTTTTCTCTCTATTAGAGAAAGCTGTTTGATTCAATATTCAGTGCAAACCTTGCCAAACTGCAGGATGCTTATGCCTTATGAAACACAATGTTTTTGCAATGCTGTAAGACTGTTTTTAATGTGTTAGAAGTTATATGCACAAAAACAGGTTTCTGAGAGCAGTAATGTTGAAATACTGCTTCTGTTCAAATGAAGTGAAATCTAGCCGAAATCTGCTCAAAAGCTTTTCTCTCTATTAGAGAAAGCTGTTTCATTCAATATTCAGTGCAAACCTTGCCAAACTGCAGGATGCTTATGCCTTATGAAACACAATGTTTTTGCAATGCTGTAAGACTGTTTTTAATGTGTTAGAAGTTATATGCACAGAAACAGGTTTCTGAGAGCAGTAATGTTGAAATACTGCATCTGTTCAAATGATGTGAAATCTAGCCGAAATCTGCTCAAAAGCTTTTCTCTCTATTAGAGAAAGCTGTTTCATTCAATATTCAGTGCAAACCTTGCCAAACTGCAGGATGCTTATGCCTTATGAAACACAATGTTTTTGCAATGCTGTAAGACTGTTTTTAATGTGTTAGAAGTTATATGCACAAAAACAGGTTTCTGAGAGCAGTAATGTTGAAATACTGCTTCTGTTCAAATGAAGTGAAATCTAGCTGAAATCTGCTGAAAAGCTTTTCTCTCTATTAGAGAAAGCTGTTTCATTCAATATTCAGTGCAAACCTTGCCAAACTGCAGGATGCTTATGCCTTATGAAACACAATGTTTTTGCAATGCTGTAAGACTGTTTTTAATGTGTTAGAAGTTATATGCACAAAAACAGGTTTCTGAGAGCAGTAATGTTGAAATACTGCATCTGTTCAAATGAAGTGAAATCTAGCCGAAATCTGCTCAAAAGCTTTTCTCTCTATTAGAGAAAGCTGTTTCATTCAATATTCAGTGCAAACCTTGCCAAACTGAAGGATGCTTATGCCATATGAAATACAATGTTTTTGCAATGCTGTAAGACTGTTTTTAATGTGTTCGAAGTTATATGCACAAAAAAAGGTTTCTGAGAGCAGTAATGTTGAAATACTGCTTCTGTTCAAATGAAGTGAAATCTAGCCCAAATCTGCTCAAAACCTTTTCTCTCTATCAGAGAAAGCTGTTTCATTCAATATTCAGTGCAAATCTTGCCAAACTGAAGGATGCTTATGCCTTATGAAATACAATGTTTTTGCAATGCTGTAAGACTGTTTTTAATGTGTTAGAAGTTATATGCACAAAAACAGGTTTCTGAGAGCAGTAATGTTGAAATACTGCATCTGTTCAAATGAAGTGAAATCTAGCCGAAATCTGCTCAAAAGCTTTTCTCTCTATTAGAGAAAGCTGTTTCATTCAATATTCAGTGCAAACCTTGCCAAACTGCAGGATGCTTATGCCTTATGAAACACAATGTTTTTGCAATGCTGTAAAGACTGTTTTTAATGTGTTAGAAGTTATATGCACAGAAACAGGTTTCTGAGAGCAGTAATGTTGAAATACTGCTTCTGTTCAAATGAAGTGAAATCTAGCCCAAATCTGCTCAAAAGCTTTTCTCTCTATTAGAGAAAGCTGTTTCATTCAATATTCATTGCAAATCTTGCCAAACTGCAGGATGCTTATGCCTTATGAAACACAATGTTTTTGCAATGCTGTAAGACTGTTTTTAATGTGTTAGAAGTTATATGCACAAAAACAGGTTTCTGAGAGCAGTAATGTTGAAATACTGCTTCTGTTCAAATGAAGTGAAATCTAGCTGAAATCTGCTGAAAAGCTTTTCTCTCTATTAGAGAAAGCTGTTTCATTCAATATTCAGTGCAAATCTTGCCAAACTGAAGGATGCTTATGCCATATGAAATACAATGTTTTTGCAATGCTGTAAGACTGTTTTTAATGTGTTAGAAGTTATATGCACAAAAACAGGTTTCTGAGAGCAGTAATGTTGAAATACTGCATCTGTTCAAATGAAGTGAAATCTAGCCGAAATCTGCTCAAAAGCTTTTCTCTCTATTAGAGAAAGCTGTTTGATTCAATATTCAGTGCAAACCTTGCCAAACTGCAGGATGCTCATGCCTTATGAAACACAATGTTTTTGCAATGCTGTAAGACTGTTTTTAATGTGTTAGAAGTTATATGCACAAAAACAGGTTTCTGAGAGCAGTAATGTTGAAATACTGCATCTGTTCAAATGAAGTGAAATCTAGCCGAAATCTGCTCAAAAGCTTTTCTCTCTATTAGAGAAAGCTGTTTGATTCAATATTCAGTGCAAACCTTGCCAAACTGCAGGATGCTTATGCCTTATGAAACACAATGTTTTTGCAATGCTGTAAGACTGTTTTTAATGTGTTAGAAGTTATATGCACAAAAACAGGTTTCTGAGAGCAGTAATGTTGAAATACTGCTTCTGTTCAAATGAAGTGAAATCTAGCCGAAATCTGCTCAAAAGCTTTTCTCTCTATTAGAGAAAGCTGTTTCATTCAATATTCAGTGCAAACCTTGCCAAACTGCAGGATGCTTATGCCTTATGAAACACAATGTTTTTGCAATGCTGTAAGACTGTTTTTAATGTGTTAGAAGTTATATGCACAGAAACAGGTTTCTGAGAGCAGTAATGTTGAAATACTGCATCTGTTCAAATGATGTGAAATCTAGCCGAAATCTGCTCAAAAGCTTTTCTCTCTATTAGAGAAAGCTGTTTCATTCAATATTCAGTGCAAACCTTGCCAAACTGCAGGATGCTTATGCCTTATGAAACACAATGTTTTTGCAATGCTGTAAGACTGTTTTTAATGTGTTAGAAGTTATATGCACAAAAACAGGTTTCTGAGAGCAGTAATGTTGAAATACTGCTTCTGTTCAAATGAAGTGAAATCTAGCTGAAATCTGCTGAAAAGCTTTTCTCTCTATTAGAGAAAGCTGTTTCATTCAATATTCAGTGCAAACCTTGCCAAACTGCAGGATGCTTATGCCTTATGAAACACAATGTTTTTGCAATGCTGTAAGACTGTTTTTAATGTGTTAGAAGTTATATGCACAAAAACAGGTTTCTGAGAGCAGTAATGTTGAAATACTGCATCTGTTCAAATGAAGTGAAATCTAGCCGAAATCTGCTCAAAAGCTTTTCTCTCTATTAGAGAAAGCTGTTTCATTCAATATTCAGTGCAAACCTTGCCAAACTGCAGGATGCTTATGCCTTATGAAACACAATGTTTTTGCAATGCTGTAAGAATGTTTTTAATGTGTTAGAAGTTATATGCACAAAAACAGGTTTCTGAGAGCAGTAATGTTGAAATACTGCTTCTGTTCAAATGAAGTGAAATTTAGCCCAAATCTGCTCAAAAGCTTTTCTCTCTATTAGAGAAACCTGTTTCATTCAATATTCAGTGCAAATCTTGCCAAACTGCAGGATGCTTATGCCTTATGAAACACAATATTTTTGCAATGCTGTAAGACTGTTTTTAATGTGTTAGAAGTTATATGCACAAAAACAGGTTTCTGAGAGCAGTAATGTTGAAATACTTGCTTCTGTTCAAATGAACTCAAATCTAGCCCAAATCTGCTCAAAAGCTTTTCTCTCTATTAGAGAAAGCTGTTTCATTCAATATTCAGTGCAAACCTTGCCAAACTGAAGGATGCTTATGCCTTATGAAATACAATGTTTTTGCAATGCTGTAAGACTGTTTTTAATGTGTTAGAAGTTATATGCACAAAAACAGGTTTCTGAGAGCAGTAATGTTGAAATACTGCATCTGTTCAAATGAAGTGAAATCTAGCCGAAATCTGCTCAAAAGCTTTTCTCTCTATTAGAGAAAGCTGTTTCATTCAATATTCAGTGCAAACCTTGCCAAACTACATGATGCTTATGCCTTATGAAACACAATGTTTTTGCAATGCTGTAAGACTGTTTTTAATGTGTTAGAAGTTATATGCACAAAAACAGGTTTCTGAGAGCAGTAATGTTGAAATACTGCTTCTGTTCAAATGAAGTGAAATCTAGCCCAAATCTGCTCAAAACCTTTTCTCTCTATCAGAGAAAGCTGTTTCATTCAATATTCAGTGCAAATCTTGCCAAACTGAAGGATGCTTATGCCTTATGAAATACAATGTTTTTGCAATGCTGTAAGACTGTTTTTAATGTGTTAGAAGTTATATGCACAAAAACAGGTTTCTGAGAGCAGTAATGTTGAAATACTGCATCTGTTCAAATGAAGTGAAATCTAGCCGAAATCTGCTCAAAAGCTTTTCTCTCTATTAGAGAAAGCTGTTTGATTCAATATTCAGTGCAAACCTTGCCAAACTGCAGGATGCTTATGCCTTATGAAACACAATGTTTTTGCAATGCTGTAAGACTGTTTTTAATGTGTTAGAAGTTATATGCACAAAAACAGGTTTCTGAGAGCAGTAATGTTGAAATACTGCTTCTGTTCAAATGAAGTGAAATCTAGCTGAAATCTGTTCAAAAGCTTTTCTCTCTATTAGAGAAAGCTGTTTCATTCAATATTCAGTGCAAACCTTGCCAAACTGCAGGATGCTTATGCCTTATGAAACACAATGTTTTTGCAATGCTGTAAGACTGTTTTTAATGTGTTAGAAGTTATATGCACAGAAACAGGTTTCTGAGAGCAGTAATGTTGAAATACTGCTTCTGTTCAAATGAAGTGAAATCTAGCCCAAATCTGCTCAAAAGCTTTTCTCTCTATTAGAGAAAGCTGTTTCATTCAATATTCAGTGCAAATCTTGCCAAACTGAAGGATGCTTATGCCATATGAAATACAATGTTTTTGCAATGCTGTAAGACTGTTTTTAATGTGTTAGAAGTTATATGCACAGAAACAGGTTTCTGAGAGCAGTAATGTTGAAATACTGCATCTGTTCAAATGAAGTGAAATCTAGCCGAAATCTGCTCAAAAGCTTTTCTCTCTATTAGAGAAAGCTGTTTGATTCAATATTCAGTGCAAACCTTGCCAAACTGCAGGATGCTTATGCCTTATGAAACACAATGTTTTTGCAATGCTGTAAGACTGTTTTTAATGTGTTAGAAGTTATATGCACAAAAACAGGTTTCTGAGAGCAGTAATGTTGAAATACTTGCTTCTGTTCAAATGAAGTCAAATCTAGCCCAAATCTGCTCAAAAGCTTTTCTCTCTATTAGAGAAAGCTGTTTGATTCAATATTCAGTGCAAATCTTGCCAAACTGAAGGATGCTTATGCCTTATGAAATACAATGTTTTTGCAATGCTGTAAGACTGTTTTTAATGTGTTAGAAGTTATATGCACAAAAACAGGTTTCTGAGAGCAGTAATGTTGAAATACTGCATCTGTTCAAATGAAGTCAAATCTAGCCCAAATCTGCTCAAAAGCTTTTCTCTCTATTAGAGAAAGCTGTTTCATTCAATATTCAGTGCAAACCTTGCCAAACTGCATGATGCTTATGCCTTATGAAATACAATGTTTTTTGCAATGCTGTAAGACTGTTTTTAATGTGTTAGAAGTTATATGCACCAAAACAGGTTTCTGAGAGCAGTAATGTTGAAATACTGCATCTGTTCAAATGAAGTCAAATCTAGCCCAAATCTGCTCAAAAGCTTTTCTCTCTATTAGAGAAAGCTGTTTCATTCAATATTCAGTGCAAACCTTGCCAAACTGCATGATGCTTATGCCTTATGAAACACAATGTTTTTGCAATGCTGTAAGACTGTTTTTAATGTGTTAGAAGTTATATGCACAAAAACAGGTTTCTGAGAGCAGTAATGTTGAAATACTACTTCTGTTCAAATGAAGTGAAATCTAGCCCAAATCTGCTCAAAAGCTTTTCTCTCTATTAGAGAAAGCTGTTTCATTCAATATTCAATGCAAATCTTGCCAAACTGCAGGATGCTTATGCCTTATGAAACACAATGTTTTTGCAAATGCTGTAAGACTGTTTTTAATGTGTTAGAAGTTATATGCACAAAAACAGGTTTCTGAGAGCAGTAATGTTGAAATACTGCTTCTGTTCAAATGAAGTGAAATCTAGCCCAAATCTGCTCAAAACCTTTTCTCTCTATCAGAGAAAGCTGTTTCATTCAATATTCAGTGCAAATCTTGCCAAACTGAAGGATGCTTATGCCTTATGAAATACAATGTTTTTGCAATGCTGTAAGACTGTTTTTAATGTGTTAGAAGTTATATGCACAAAAACAGGTTTCTGAGAGCAGTAATGTTGAAATACTGCTTCTGTTCAAATGAAGTGAAATCTAGCTGAAATCTGTTCAAAAGCTTTTCTCTCTATTAGAGAAAGCTGTTTCATTCAATATTCAGTGCAAACCTTGCCAAACTGCAAGATGCTTATGCCTTATGAAACACAATGTTTTTGCAATGCTGTAAGACTGTTTTTAATGTGTTAGAAGTTATATGCAGAGAAACAGGTTTCTGAGAGCAGTAATGTTGAAATACTGCTTCTGTTCAAATGAAGTGAAATCTAGCCCAAATCTGCTCAAAAGCTTTTCTCTCTATTAGAGAAAGCTGTTTGATTCAATATTCAGTGCAAATCTTGCCAAACTGAAGGATGCTTATGCCTTATGAAATACAATGTTTTTGCAATGCTGTAAGACTGTTTTTAATGTGTTAGAAGTTATATGCACAAAACAGGTTTCTGAGAGCAGTAATGTTGATATACTGCATCTGTTCAAATGAAGTCAAATCTAGCCCAAATCTGCTCAAAAGCTTTTCTCTCTATTAGAGAAAGCTGTTTCATTCAATATTCAGTGCAAACCTTGCCAAACTGCATGATGCTTATGCCTTATGAAACACAATGTTTTTGCAATGCTGTAAGACTGTTTTTAATGTGTTAGAAGTTATATGCACAAAAACAGGTTTCTGAGAGCAGTAATGTTGAAATACTACTTCTGTTCAAATGAAGTGAAATCTAGCCCAAATCTGCTCAAAAGCTCTTCTCTCTATTAGAGAAAGCTGTTTCATTCAATATTCAATGCAAATCTTGCCAAACTGCAGGATGCTTATGCCTTATGAAACACAATGTTTTTGCAAATGCTGTAAGACTGTTTTTAATGTGTTAGAAGTTATATGCACAAAAACAGGTTTCTGAGAGCAGTAATGTTGAAATACTTGCTTCTGTTCAAATGAAGTGAAATCTAGCCCAAATCTGCTCAAAAGCTTTTCTCTCTATTAGAGAAAGCTGTTTCATTCAATATTCAGTGCAAACCTTGCCAAACTGAAGGATGCTTATGCCATATGAAATACAATGTTTTTGCAATGCTGTAAGACTGTTTTTAATGTGTTCGAAGTTATATGCACAAAAACAGGTTTCTGAGAGCAGTAATGTTGAAACACTTGCTTCTGTTCAAATGAAGTGAAATCTAGCCCAAATCTGCTCAAAAGCTTTTCTCTCTATTAGAGAAAGCTGTTTCATTCAATATTCAGTGCAAACCTTGCCAAACTGAAGGATGCTTATGCCATATGAAATACAATGTTTTTGCAATGCTGTAAGACTGTTTTTAATGTGTTCGAAGTTATATGCACAAAAAAAGGTTTCTGAGAGCAGTAATGTTGAAATACTGCTTCTGTTCAAATGAAGTGGAATCTAGCCCAAATCTGCTCAAAACCTTTTCTCTCTATCAGAGAAAGCTGTTTCATTCAATATTCAGTGCAAATCTTGCCAAACTGAAGGATGCTTATGCCTTATGAAATACAATGTTTTTGCAATGCTGTAAGACTGTTTTTAATGTGTTAGAAGTTATATGCACAAAAACAGGTTTCTGAGAGCAGTAATGTTGAAATACTGCATCTGTTCAAATGAAGTGAAATCTAGCCGAAATCTGCTCAAAAGCTTTTCTCTCTATTAGAGAAAGCTGTTTGATTCAATTTTCAGTGCAAACCTTGCCAAACTGCAGGATGCTTATGCCTTATGAAACACAATGTTTTTGCAATGCTGTAAGACTGTTTTTAATGTGTTAGAAGTTATATGCACAAAAACAGGTTTCTGAGAGCAGTAATGTTGAAATACTGCTTCTGTTCAAATGAAGTGAAATCTAGCTGAAATCTGTTCAAAAGCTTTTCTCTCTATTAGAGAAAGCTGTTTCATTCAATATTCAGTGCAAACCTTGACAAACTGCAGGATGCTTATGCCTTATGAAACACAATGTTTTTGCAATGCTGTAAGACTGTTTTTAATGTGTTAGAAGTTATATGCACAGAAACAGGTTTCTGAGAGCAGTAATGTTGAAATACTGCTTCTGTTCAAATGAAGTGAAATCTAGCCCAAATCTGCTCAAAAGCTTTTCTCTCTATTAGAGAAAGCTGTTTCATTCAATATTCAGTGCAAATCTTGCCAAACTGAAGGATGCTTATGCCATATGAAATACAATGTTTTTGCAATGCTGTAAGACTGTTTTTAATGTGTTAGAAGTTATATGCACAAAAACAGGTTTCTGAGAGCAGTAATGTTGAAATACTGCTTCTGTTCAAATGAAGTGAAATCTAGCCCAAATCTGCTCAAAAGCTTTTCTCTCTATTAGAGAAAGCTGTTTCATTCAATATTCAGTGCAAATCTTGCCAAACTGAAGGATGCTTATGCCATATGAAATACAATGTTTTTGCAATGCTGTAAGACTGTTTTTAATGTGTTAGAAGTTATATGCACAAAAACAGGTTTCTGAGAGCAGTAATGTTGAAATACTGCATCTGTTCAAATGAAGTGAAATCTAGCCGAAATCTGCTCAAAAGCTTTTCTCTCTATTAGAGAAAGCTGTTTGATTCAATATTCAGTGCAAACCTTGCCAAACTGCAGGATGCTTATGCCTTATGAAATACAATGTTTTTGCAATGCTGTAAGACTGTTTTTAATGTGTTAGAAGTTATATGCACAAAAACAGGTTTCTGAGAGCAGTAATGTTGAAATACTGCTTCTGTTCAAATGAAGTGAAATCTAGCTGAAATCTGCTGAAAAGCTTTTCTCTCTATTAGAGAAAGCTGTTTCAATCAATATTCAGTGCAAATCTTGACAAACTGAAGGATGCTTATGCCTTATGAAATACAATGTTTTTGCAATGCTGTAAGACTGTTTTTAATGTGTTAGAAGTTATATGCACAAAAACAGGTTTCTGAGAGCAGTAATGTTGAAATACTGCATCTGTTCAAATGATGTGAAATCTAGCCGAAATCTGCTCAAAAGCTTTTCTCTCTATTAGAGAAAGCTGTTTCATTCAATATTCAGTGCAAACCTTGCCAAACTGCAGGATGCTTATGCCTTATGAAACACAATGTTTTTGCAATGCTGTAAGACTGTTTTTAATGTGTTAGAAGTTATATGCACAAAAACAGGTTTCTGAGAGCAGTAATGTTGAAATACTGCTTCTGTTCAAATGAAGTGAAATCTAGCTGAAATCTGCTCAAAAGCTTTTCTCTCTATTAGAGAAAGCTGTTTCATTCAATATTCAGTGCAAACCTTGCCAAACTGCAGGATGCTTATGCCTTATGAAACACAATGTTTTTGCAATGCTGTAAGACTGTTTTTAATGTGTTAGAAGTTATATGCACAGAAACAGGTTTCTGAGAGCAGTAATGTTGAAATACTGCTTCTGTTCAAATGAAGTGAAATCTAGCCCAAATCTGCTCAAAAGCTTTTCTCTCTATTAGAGAAAGCTGTTTCATTCAATATTCAATGCAAATCTTGCCAAACTGCAGGATGCTTATGCCTTATGAAACACAATGTTTTTGCAATGCTGTAAGACTGTTTTTAATGTGTTAGAAGTTATATGCACAAAAACAGGTTTCTGAGAGCAGTAATGTTGAAATACTGCTTCTGTTCAAATGAAGTGAAATCTAGCTGAAATCTGCTGAAAAGCTTTTCTCTCTATTAGAGAAAGCTGTTTCATTCAATATTCAGTGCAAATCTTGCCAAACTGAAGGATGCTTATGCCATATGAAATACAATGTTTTTGCAATGCTGTAAGACTGTTTTTAATGTGTTAGAAGTTATATGCACAAAAACAGGTTTCTGAGAGCAGTAATGTTGAAATACTGCATCTGTTCAAATGAAGTGAAATCTAGCCGAAATCTGCTCAAAAGCTTTTCTCTCTATTAGAGAAAGCTGTTTGATTCAATATTCAGTGCAAACCTTGCCAAACTGCAGGATGCTTATGCCTTATGAAACACAATGTTTTTGCAATGCTGTAAGACTGTTTTTAATGTGTTAGAAGTTATATGCACAGAAACAGGTTTCTGAGAGCAGTAATGTTGAAATACTGCATCTGTTCAAATGATGTGAAATCTAGCCGAAATCTGCTCAAAAGCTTTTCTCTCTATTAGAGAAAGCTGTTTCATTCAATATTCAGTGCAAACCTTGCCAAACTGCAGGATGCTTATGCCTTATGAAACACAATGTTTTTGCAATGCTGTAAGACTGTTTTTAATGTGTTAGAAGTTATATGCACAAAAACAGGTTTCTGAGAGCAGTAATGTTGAAATACTGCTTCTGTTCAAATGAAGTGAAATCTA
Source organism: Carassius gibelio (assembly GCF_023724105.1). Classification (NCBI taxonomy): domain Eukaryota; kingdom Metazoa; phylum Chordata; class Actinopteri; order Cypriniformes; family Cyprinidae; genus Carassius; species Carassius gibelio. The sequence continues at coordinate 1,495,261 of NC_068418.1, forward strand.
GCTGAAATCTGCTGAAAAGCTTTTCTCTCTATTAGAGAAAGCTGTTTCATTCAATATTCAGTGCAAACCTTGCCAAACTGCAGGATGCTTATGCCTTATGAAACACAATGTTTTTGCAATGCTGTAAGACTGTTTTTAATGTGTTAGAAGTTATATGCACAAAAACAGGTTTCTGAGAGCAGTAATGTTGAAATACTGCATCTGTTCAAATGAAGTGAAATCTAGCCGAAATCTGCTCAAAAGCTTTTCTCTCTATTAGAGAAAGCTGTTTGATTCAATATTCAGTGCAAACCTTGCCAAACTGCAGGATGCTTATGCCTTATGAAACACAATGTTTTTGCAATGCTGTAAGACTGTTTTTAATGTGTTAGAAGTTATATGCACAAAAACAGGTTTCTGAGAGCAGTAATGTTGAAATACTGCATCTGTTCAAATGAAGTGAAATCTAGCCGAAATCTGCTCAAAAGCTTTTCTCTCTATTAGAGAAAGCTGTTTGATTCAATATTCAGTGCAAACCTTGCCAAACTGCAGGATGCTTATGCCTTATGAAACACAATGTTTTTGCAATGCTGTAAGACTGTTTTTAATGTGTTAGAAGTTATATGCACAAAAACAGGTTTCTGAGAGCAGTAATGTTGAAATACTGCATCTGTTCAAATGATGTGAAATCTAGCCGAAATCTGCTCAAAAGCTTTTCTCTCTATTAGAGAAAGCTGTTTCATTCAATATTCAGTGCAAACCTTGCCAAACTGCAGGATGCTTATGCCTTATGAAACACAATGTTTTTGCAATGCTGTAAGAATGTTTTTAATGTGTTAGAAGTTATATGCACAAAAACAGGTTTCTGAGAGCAGTAATGTTGAAATACTGCTTCTGTTCAAATGAAGTGAAATTTAGCCCAAATCTGCTCAAAAGCTTTTCTCTCTATTAGAGAAACCTGTTTCATTCAATATTCAGTGCAAATCTTGCCAAACTGCAGGATGCTTATGCCTTATGAAACACAATATTTTTGCAATGCTGTAAGACTGTTTTTAATGTGTTAGAAGTTATATGCACAAAAACAGGTTTCTGAGAGCAGTAATGTTGAAATACTTGCTTCTGTTCAAATGAACTCAAATCTAGCCCAAATCTGCTCAAAAGCTTTTCTCTCTATTAGAGAAAGCTGTTTCATTCAATATTCAGTGCAAACCTTGCCAAACTGCAGGATGCTTATGCCTTATGAAACACAATGTTTTTGCAATGCTGTAAGACTGTTTTTAATGTGTTAGAAGTTATATGCACAAAAACAGGTTTCTGAGAGCAGTAATGTTGAAATACTGCATCTGTTCAAATGAAGTGAAATCTAGCCGAAATCTGCTCAAAAGCTTTTCTCTCTATTAGAGAAAGCTGTTTGATTCAATATTCAGTGCAAATCTTGCCAAACTGAAGGATGATTATGCCTTATGAAATACAATGTTTTTGCAATGCTGTAAGACTGTTTTTAATGTTTTAGAAGTTATATGCACAAAAACAGGTTTCTGAGAGCAGTAATGTTGAAATACTGCATCTGTTCAAATGAAGTCAAATCTAGCCCAAATCTGCTCAAAAGCTTTTCTCTCTATTAGAGAAAGCTGTTTCATTCAATATTCAGTGCAAACCTTGCCAAACTGCATGATGCTTATGCCTTATTAAACACAATGTTTTTGCAATGCTGTAAGACTGTTTTTAATGTGTTAGAAGTTATATGCACAAAAACAGGTTTCTGAGAGCAGTAATGTTGAAATACTACTTCTGTTCAAATGAAGTGAAATCTAGACCAAATCTGCTCAAAAGCTTTTCTCTCTATTAGACAAAGCTGTTTCATTCAATATTCAATGCAAATCTTGCCAAACTGCAGGATGCTTATGCCTTATGAAACACAATGTTTTTGCAAATGCTGTAAGACTGTTTTTAATGTGTTAGAAGTTATATGCACAAAAACAGGTTTCTGAGAGCAGTAATGTTGAAATACTTGCTTCTGTTCAAATGAAGTGAAATCTAGCCCAAATCTGCTCAAAAGCTTTTCTCTCTATTAGAGAAAGCTGTTTCATTCAATATTCAGTGCAAACCTTGCCAAACTGAAGGATGCTTATGCCTTATGAAACACAATGTTTTTGCAATGCTGTAAGACTGTTTTTAATGTGTTAGAAGTTATATGCACAGAAACAGGTTTCTGAGAGCAGTAATGTTGAAATACTGCTTCTGTTCAAATGAAGTGAAATCTAGCCCAAATCTGCTCAAAAGCTTTTCTCTCTATTAGAGAAAGCTGTTTCATTCAATATTCAGTGCAAATCTTGCCAAACTGAAGGATGCTTATGCCATATGAAATACAATGTTTTTGCAATGCTGTAAGACTGTTTTTAATGTGTTAGAAGTTATATGCACAAAAACAGGTTTCTGAGAGCAGTAATGTTGAAATACTGCATCTGTTCAAATGAAGTGAAATCTAGCCGAAATCTGCTCAAAAGCTTTTCTCTCTATTAGAGAAAGCTGTTTGATTCAATATTCAGTGCAAACCTTGCCAAACTGCAGGATGCTTATGCCTTATGAAACACAATGTTTTTGCAATGCTGTAAGACTGTTTTTAATGTGTTAGAAGTTATATGCACAAAAACAGGTTTCTGAGAGCAGTAATGTTGAAATACTTGCTTCTGTTCAAATGAAGTCAAATCTAGCCCAAATCTGCTCAAAAGCTTTTCTCTCTATTAGAGAAAGCTGTTTGATTCAATATTCAGTGCAAATCTTGCCAAACTGAAGGATGCTTATGCCTTATGAAATACAATGTTTTTGCAATGCTGTAAGACTGTTTTTAATGTGTTAGAAGTTATATGCACAAAAACAGGTTTCTGAGAGCAGTAATGTTGAAATACTGCATCTGTTCAAATGAAGTCAAATCTAGCCCAAATCTGCTCAAAAGCTTTTCTCTCTATTAGAGAAAGCTGTTTCATTCAATATTCAGTGCAAACCTTGCCAAACTGCATGATGCTTATGCCTTATGAAATACAATGTTTTTGCAATGCTGTAAGACTGTTTTTAATGTGTTAGAAGTTATATGCACCAAAACAGGTTTCTGAGAGCAGTAATGTTGAAATACTGCATCTGTTCAAATGAAGTCAAATCTAGCCCAAATCTGCTCAAAAGCTTTTCTCTCTATTAGAGAAAGCTGTTTCATTCAATATTCAGTGCAAACCTTGCCAAACTGCATGATGCTTATGCCTTATGAAACACAATGTTTTTGCAATGCTGTAAGACTGTTTTTAATGTGTTAGAAGTTATTTGCACAAAAACAGGTTTCTGAGAGCAGTAATGTTGAAATACTACTTCTGTTCAAATGAAGTGAAATCTAGCCCAAATCTGCTCAAAAGCTTTTCTCTCTATTAGAGAAAGCTGTTTCATTCAATATTCAATGCAAATCTTGCCAAACTGCAGGATGCTTATGCCTTATGAAACACAATGTTTTTGCAAATGCTGTAAGACTGTTTTTAATGTGTTAGAAGTTATATGCACAAAAACAGGTTTCTGAGAGCAGTAATGTTGAAATACTGCTTCTGTTCAAATGAAGTGAAATCTAGCCCAAATCTGCTCAAAACCTTTTCTCTCTATCAGAGAAAGCTGTTTCATTCAATATTCAGTGCAAATCTTGCCAAACTGAAGGATGCTTATGCCTTATGAAACACAATGTTTTTGCAATGCTGTAAGACTGTTTTTAATGTGTTAGAAGTTATATGCACAAAAACAGGTTTCTGAGAGCAGTAATGTTGAAATACTGCATCTGTTCAAATGAAGTGAAATCTAGCCCAAATCTGCTCAAAAGCTTTTCTCTCTATTAGAGAAAGCTGTTTCATTCAATATTCAGTGCAAACCTTGACAAACTGCAGGATGCTTATGCCTTATGAAACACAATGTTTTTGCAATGCTGTAAGACTGTTTTTAATGTGTTAGAAGTTATATGCACAGAAACAGGTTTCTGAGAGCAGTAATGTTGAAATACTGCTTCTGTTCAAATGAAGTGAAATCTAGCCCAAATCTGCTCAAAAGCTTTTCTCTCTATTAGAGAAAGCTGTTTCATTCAATATTCAGTGCAAATCTTGCCAAACTGAAGGATGCTTATGCCATATGAAATACAATGTTTTTGCAATGCTGTAAGACTGTTTTTAATGTGTTAGAAGTTATATGCACAAAAACAGGTTTCTGAGAGCAGTAATGTTGAAATACTGCTTCTGTTCAAATGAAGTGAAATCTAGCCCAAATCTGCTCAAAAGCTTTTCTCTCTATTAGAGAAAGCTGTTTCATTCAATATTCAGTGCAAATCTTGCCAAACTGAAGGATGCTTATGCCATATGAAATACAATGTTTTTGCAATGCTGTAAGACTGTTTTTAATGTGTTAGAAGTTATATGCACAAAAACAGGTTTCTGAGAGCAGTAATGTTGAAATACTGCATCTGTTCAAATGAAGTGAAATCTAGCCGAAATCTGCTCAAAAGCTTTTCTCTCTATTAGAGAAAGCTGTTTGATTCAATATTCAGTGCAAACCTTGCCAAACTGCAGGATGCTTATGCCTTATGAAATACAATGTTTTTGCAATGCTGTAAGACTGTTTTTAATGTGTTAGAAGTTATATGCACAAAAACAGGTTTCTGAGAGCAGTAATGTTGAAATACTGCTTCTGTTCAAATGAAGTGAAATCTAGCTGAAATCTGCTGAAAAGCTTTTCTCTCTATTAGAGAAAGCTGTTTCAATCAATATTCAGTGCAAATCTTGACAAACTGAAGGATGCTTATGCCTTATGAAATACAATGTTTTTGCAATGCTGTAAGACTGTTTTTAATGTGTTAGAAGTTATATGCACAAAAACAGGTTTCTGAGAGCAGTAATGTTGAAATACTGCATCTGTTCAAATGATGTGAAATCTAGCCGAAATCTGCTCAAAAGCTTTTCTCTCTATTAGAGAAAGCTGTTTCATTCAATATTCAGTGCAAACCTTGCCAAACTGCAGGATGCTTATGCCTTATGAAACACAATGTTTTTGCAATGCTGTAAGACTGTTTTTAATGTGTTAGAAGTTATATGCACAAAAACAGGTTTCTGAGAGCAGTAATGTTGAAATACTGCTTCTGTTCAAATGAAGTGAAATCTAGCTGAAATCTGCTCAAAAGCTTTTCTCTCTATTAGAGAAAGCTGTTTCATTCAATATTCAGTGCAAACCTTGCCAAACTGCAGGATGCTTATGCCTTATGAAACACAATGTTTTTGCAATGCTGTAAGACTGTTTTTAATGTGTTAGAAGTTATATGCACAGAAACAGGTTTCTGAGAGCAGTAATGTTGAAATACTGCTTCTGTTCAAATGAAGTGAAATCTAGCCCAAATCTGCTCAAAAGCTTTTCTCTCTATTAGAGAAAGCTGTTTCATTCAATATTCAATGCAAATCTTGCCAAACTGCAGGATGCTTATGCCTTATGAAACACAATGTTTTTGCAATGCTGTAAGACTGTTTTTAATGTGTTAGAAGTTATATGCACAAAAACAGGTTTCTGAGAGCAGTAATGTTGAAATACTGCTTCTGTTCAAATGAAGTGAAATCTAGCTGAAATCTGCTGAAAAGCTTTTCTCTCTATTAGAGAAAGCTGTTTCATTCAATATTCAGTGCAAATCTTGCCAAACTGAAGGATGCTTATGCCATATGAAATACAATGTTTTTGCAATGCTGTAAGACTGTTTTTAATGTGTTAGAAGTTATATGCACAAAAACAGGTTTCTGAGAGCAGTAATGTTGAAATACTGCATCTGTTCAAATGAAGTGAAATCTAGCCGAAATCTGCTCAAAAGCTTTTCTCTCTATTAGAGAAAGCTGTTTGATTCAATATTCAGTGCAAACCTTGCCAAACTGCAGGATGCTTATGCCTTATGAAACACAATGTTTTTGCAATGCTGTAAGACTGTTTTTAATGTGTTAGAAGTTATATGCACAGAAACAGGTTTCTGAGAGCAGTAATGTTGAAATACTGCATCTGTTCAAATGATGTGAAATCTAGCCGAAATCTGCTCAAAAGCTTTTCTCTCTATTAGAGAAAGCTGTTTCATTCAATATTCAGTGCAAACCTTGCCAAACTGCAGGATGCTTATGCCTTATGAAACACAATGTTTTTGCAATGCTGTAAGACTGTTTTTAATGTGTTAGAAGTTATATGCACAAAAACAGGTTTCTGAGAGCAGTAATGTTGAAATACTGCTTCTGTTCAAATGAAGTGAAATCTAGCTGAAATCTGCTGAAAAGCTTTTCTCTCTATTAGAGAAAGCTGTTTCATTCAATATTCAGTGCAAACCTTGCCAAACTGCAGGATGCTTATGCCTTATGAAACACAATGTTTTTGCAATGCTGTAAGACTGTTTTTAATGTGTTAGAAGTTATATGCACAAAAACAGGTTTCTGAGAGCAGTAATGTTGAAATACTGCATCTGTTCAAATGAAGTGAAATCTAGCCGAAATCTGCTCAAAAGCTTTTCTCTCTATTAGAGAAAGCTGTTTGATTCAATATTCAGTGCAAACCTTGCCAAACTGCAGGATGCTTATGCCTTATGAAACACAATGTTTTTGCAATGCTGTAAGACTGTTTTTAATGTGTTAGAAGTTATATGCACAAAAACAGGTTTCTGAGAGCAGTAATGTTGAAATACTGCATCTGTTCAAATGAAGTGAAATCTAGCCGAAATCTGCTCAAAAGCTTTTCTCTCTATTAGAGAAAGCTGTTTGATTCAATATTCAGTGCAAACCTTGCCAAACTGCAGGATGCTTATGCCTTATGAAACACAATGTTTTTGCAATGCTGTAAGACTGTTTTTAATGTGTTAGAAGTTATATGCACAAAAACAGGTTTCTGAGAGCAGTAATGTTGAAATACTGCATCTGTTCAAATGATGTGAAATCTAGCCGAAATCTGCTCAAAAGCTTTTCTCTCTATTAGAGAAAGCTGTTTCATTCAATATTCAGTGCAAACCTTGCCAAACTGCAGGATGCTTATGCCTTATGAAACACAATGTTTTTGCAATGCTGTAAGAATGTTTTTAATGTGTTAGAAGTTATATGCACAAAAACAGGTTTCTGAGAGCAGTAATGTTGAAATACTGCTTCTGTTCAAATGAAGTGAAATTTAGCCCAAATCTGCTCAAAAGCTTTTCTCTCTATTAGAGAAACCTGTTTCATTCAATATTCAGTGCAAATCTTGCCAAACTGCAGGATGCTTATGCCTTATGAAACACAATATTTTTGCAATGCTGTAAGACTGTTTTTAATGTGTTAGAAGTTATATGCACAAAAACAGGTTTCTGAGAGCAGTAATGTTGAAATACTTGCTTCTGTTCAAATGAACTCAAATCTAGCCCAAATCTGCTCAAAAGCTTTTCTCTCTATTAGAGAAAGCTGTTTCATTCAATATTCAGTGCAAACCTTGCCAAACTGCAGGATGCTTATGCCTTATGAAACACAATGTTTTTGCAATGCTGTAAGACTGTTTTTAATGTGTTAGAAGTTATATGCACAAAAACAGGTTTCTGAGAGCAGTAATGTTGAAATACTGCATCTGTTCAAATGAAGTGAAATCTAGCCGAAATCTGCTCAAAAGCTTTTCTCTCTATTAGAGAAAGCTGTTTGATTCAATATTCAGTGCAAATCTTGCCAAACTGAAGGATGATTATGCCTTATGAAATACAATGTTTTTGCAATGCTGTAAGACTGTTTTTAATGTTTTAGAAGTTATATGCACAAAAACAGGTTTCTGAGAGCAGTAATGTTGAAATACTGCATCTGTTCAAATGAAGTCAAATCTAGCCCAAATCTGCTCAAAAGCTTTTCTCTCTATTAGAGAAAGCTGTTTCATTCAATATTCAGTGCAAACCTTGCCAAACTGCATGATGCTTATGCCTTATTAAACACAATGTTTTTGCAATGCTGTAAGACTGTTTTTAATGTGTTAGAAGTTATATGCACAAAAACAGGTTTCTGAGAGCAGTAATGTTGAAATACTACTTCTGTTCAAATGAAGTGAAATCTAGACCAAATCTGCTCAAAAGCTTTTCTCTCTATTAGACAAAGCTGTTTCATTCAATATTCAATGCAAATCTTGCCAAACTGCAGGATGCTTATGCCTTATGAAACACAATGTTTTTGCAAATGCTGTAAGACTGTTTTTAATGTGTTAGAAGTTATATGCACAAAAACAGGTTTCTGAGAGCAGTAATGTTGAAATACTTGCTTCTGTTCAAATGAAGTGAAATCTAGCCCAAATCTGCTCAAAAGCTTTTCTCTCTATTAGAGAAAGCTGTTTCATTCAATATTCAGTGCAAACCTTGCCAAACTGAAGGATGCTTATGCCTTATGAAACACAATGTTTTTGCAATGCTGTAAGACTGTTTTTAATGTGTTAGAAGTTATATGCACAGAAACAGGTTTCTGAGAGCAGTAATGTTGAAATACTGCTTCTGTTCAAATGAAGTGAAATCTAGCCCAAATCTGCTCAAAAGCTTTTCTCTCTATTAGAGAAAGCTGTTTCATTCAATATTCAGTGCAAATCTTGCCAAACTGAAGGATGCTTATGCCATATGAAATACAATGTTTTTGCAATGCTGTAAGACTGTTTTTAATGTGTTAGAAGTTATATGCACAAAAACAGGTTTCTGAGAGCAGTAATGTTGAAATACTGCATCTGTTCAAATGAAGTGAAATCTAGCCGAAATCTGCTCAAAAGCTTTTCTCTCTATTAGAGAAAGCTGTTTGATTCAATATTCAGTGCAAACCTTGCCAAACTGCAGGATGCTTATGCCTTATGAAACACAATGTTTTTGCAATGCTGTAAGACTGTTTTTAATGTGTTAGAAGTTATATGCACAAAAACAGGTTTCTGAGAGCAGTAATGTTGAAATACTTGCTTCTGTTCAAATGAAGTCAAATCTAGCCCAAATCTGCTCAAAAGCTTTTCTCTCTATTAGAGAAAGCTGTTTGATTCAATATTCAGTGCAAATCTTGCCAAACTGAAGGATGCTTATGCCTTATGAAATACAATGTTTTTGCAATGCTGTAAGACTGTTTTTAATGTGTTAGAAGTTATATGCACAAAAACAGGTTTCTGAGAGCAGTAATGTTGAAATACTGCATCTGTTCAAATGAAGTCAAATCTAGCCCAAATCTGCTCAAAAGCTTTTCTCTCTATTAGAGAAAGCTGTTTCATTCAATATTCAGTGCAAACCTTGCCAAACTGCATGATGCTTATGCCTTATGAAATACAATGTTTTTGCAATGCTGTAAGACTGTTTTTAATGTGTTAGAAGTTATATGCACCAAAACAGGTTTCTGAGAGCAGTAATGTTGAAATACTGCATCTGTTCAAATGAAGTCAAATCTAGCCCAAATCTGCTCAAAAGCTTTTCTCTCTATTAGAGAAAGCTGTTTCATTCAATATTCAGTGCAAACCTTGCCAAACTGCATGATGCTTATGCCTTATGAAACACAATGTTTTTGCAATGCTGTAAGACTGTTTTTAATGTGTTAGAAGTTATTTGCACAAAAACAGGTTTCTGAGAGCAGTAATGTTGAAATACTACTTCTGTTCAAATGAAGTGAAATCTAGCCCAAATCTGCTCAAAAGCTTTTCTCTCTATTAGAGAAAGCTGTTTCATTCAATATTCAATGCAAATCTTGCCAAACTGCAGGATGCTTATGCCTTATGAAACACAATGTTTTTGCAAATGCTGTAAGACTGTTTTTAATGTGTTAGAAGTTATATGCACAAAAACAGGTTTCTGAGAGCAGTAATGTTGAAATACTGCTTCTGTTCAAATGAAGTGAAATCTAGCCCAAATCTGCTCAAAACCTTTTCTCTCTATCAGAGAAAGCTGTTTCATTCAATATTCAGTGCAAATCTTGCCAAACTGAAGGATGCTTATGCCTTATGAAATACAATGTTTTTGCAATGCTGTAAGACTGTTTTTAATGTGTTAGAAGTTATATGCACAAAAACAGGTTTCTGAGAGCAGTAATGTTGAAATACTGCTTCTGTTCAAATGAAGTGAAATCTAGCTGAAATCTGTTCAAAAGCTTTTCTCTCTATTAGAGAAAGCTGTTTCATTCAATATTCAGTGCAAACCTTGCCAAACTGCAAGATGCTTATGCCTTATGAAACACAATGTTTTTGCAATGCTGTAAGACTGTTTTTAATGTGTTAGAAGTTATATGCAGAGAAACAGGTTTCTGAGAGCAGTAATGTTGAAATACTGCTTCTGTTCAAATGAAGTGAAATCTAGCCCAAATCTGCTCAAAAGCTTTTCTCTCTATTAGAGAAAGCTGTTTGATTCAATATTCAGTGCAAATCTTGCCAAATTGAAGGATGCTTATGCCTTATGAAATACAATGTTTTTGCAATGCTGTAAGACTGTTTTTAATGTGTTAGAAGTTATATGCACAAAACAGGTTTCTGAGAGCAGTAATGTTGATATACTGCATCTGTTCAAATGAAGTCAAATCTAGCCCAAATCTGCTCAAAAGCTTTTCTCTCTATTAGAGAAAGCTGTTTCATTCAATATTCAGTGCAAACCTTGCCAAACTGCATGATGCTTATGCCTTATGAAACACAATGTTTTTGCAATGCTGTAAGACTGTTTTTAATGTGTTAGAAGTTATATGCACAAAAACAGGTTTCTGAGAGCAGTAATGTTGAAATACTACTTCTGTTCAAATGAAGTGAAATCTAGCCCAAATCTGCTCAAAAGCTTTTCTCTCTATTAGAGAAAGCTGTTTCATTCAATATTCAATGCAAATCTTGCCAAACTGCAGGATGCTTATGCCTTATGAAACACAATGTTTTTGCAAATGCTGTAAGACTGTTTTTAATGTGTTAGAAGTTATATGCACAAAAACAGGTTTCTGAGAGCAGTAATGTTGAAATACTTGCTTCTGTTCAAATGAAGTGAAATCTAGCCCAAATCTGCTCAAAAGCTTTTCTCTCTATTAGAGAAAGCTGTTTCATTCAATATTCAGTGCAAACCTTGCCAAACTGAAGGATGCTTATGCCATATGAAATACAATGTTTTTGCAATGCTGTAAGACTGTTTTTAATGTGTTCGAAGTTATATGCACAAAAACAGGTTTCTGAGAGCAGTAATGTTGAAATACTTGCTTCTGTTCAAATGAAGTGAAATCTAGCCCAAATCTGCTCAAAAGCTTTTCTCTCTATTAGAGAAAGCTGTTTCATTCAATATTCAGTGCAAACCTTGCCAAACTGAAGGATGCTTATGCCATATGAAATACAATGTTTTTGCAATGCTGTAAGACTGTTTTTAATGTGTTCGAAGTTATATGCACAAAAAAAAATTTCTGAGAGCAGTAATGTTGAAATACTGCTTCTGTTCAAATGAAGTGGAATCTAGCCCAAATCTGCTCAAAACCTTTTCTCTCTATCAGAGAAAGCTGTTTCATTCAATATTCAGTGCAAATCTTGCCAAACTGAAGGATGCTTATGCCTTATGAAATACAATGTTTTTGCAATGCTGTAAGACTGTTTTTAATGTGTTAGAAGTTATATGCACAAAAACAGGTTTCTGAGAGCAGTAATGTTGAAATACTGCATCTGTTCAAATGAAGTGAAATCTAGCCGAAATCTGCTCAAAAGCTTTTCTCTCTATTAGAGAAAGCTGTTTGATTCAATTTTCAGTGCAAACCTTGCCAAACTGCAGGATGCTTATGCCTTATGAAACACAATGTTTTTGCAATGCTGTAAGACTGTTTTTAATGTGTTAGAAGTTATATGCACAAAAACAGGTTTCTGAGAGCAGTAATGTTGAAATACTGCTTCTGTTCAAATGAAGTGAAATCTAGCTGAAATCTGTTCAAAAGCTTTTCTCTCTATTAGAGAAAGCTGTTTCATTCAATATTCAGTGCAAACCTTGACAAACTGCAGGATGCTTATGCCTTATGAAACACAATGTTTTTGCAATGCTGTAAGACTGTTTTTAATGTGTTAGAAGTTATATGCACAGAAACAGGTTTCTGAGAGCAGTAATGTTGAAATACTGCTTCTGTTCAAATGAAGTGAAATCTAGCCCAAATCTGCTCAAAAGCTTTTCTCTCTATTAGAGAAAGCTGTTTCATTCAATATTCAGTGCAAATCTTGCCAAACTGAATGATGCTTATGCCATATGAAATACAATGTTTTTGCAATGCTGTAAGACTGTTTTTAATGTGTTAGAAGTTATATGCACAAAAACAGGTTTCTGAGAGCAGTAATGTTGAAATACTGCATCTGTTCAAATGAAGTGAAATCTAGCCGAAATCTGCTCAAAAGCTTTTCTCTCTATTAGAGAAAGCTGTTTGATTCAATATTCAGTGCAAACCTTGCCAAACTGCAGGATGCTTATGCCTTATGAAACACAATGTTTTTGCAATGCTGTAAGACTGTTTTTAATGTGTTAGAAGTTATATGCACAAAAACAGGTTTCTGAGAGCATTAATGTTGAAATACTGCATCTGTTCAAATGAAGTGAAATCTAGCCGAAATCTGCTCAAAAGCTTTTCTCTCTATTAGATAAAGCTGTTTGATTCATTATTCAGTGCAAACCTTGCCAAACTGCAGGATGCTTATGCCTTATGAAACACAATGTTTTTGCAATGCTGTAAGACTGTTTTTAATGTGTTAGAAGTTATATGCACAAAAACAGGTTTCTGAGAGCAGTAATGTTGAAATACTGCTTCTGTTCAAATGAAGTGAAATCTAGCTGAAATCTGCTGAAAAGCTTTTCTCTCTATTAGAAGAAAGCTGTTTCAATCAATATTCAGTGCAAATCTTGACAAACTGAAGGATGCTTATGCCTTATGAAATACAATGTTTTTGCAATGCTGTAAGACTGTTTTTAATGTGTTAGAAGTTATATGCACAAAAACAGGTTTCTGAGAGCAGTAATGTTGAAATACTGCATCTGTTCAAATGAAGTGAAATCTAGCCGAAATCTGCTCAAAAGCTTTTCTCTCTATTAGAGAAAGCTGTTTGATTCAATATTCAGTGCAAACCTTGCCAAACTGCATGATGCTTATGCCTTATGAAACACAATGTTTTTGCAATGCTGTAAGACTGTTTTTAATGTCTTAGAAGTTATATGCACAAAAACAGGTTTCTGAGAGCAGTAATGTTGAAATACTACTTCTGTTCAAATGAAGTGAAATCTAGACCAAATCTGCTCAAAAGCTTTTCTCTCTATTAGACAAAGCTGTTTCATTCAATATTCAATGCAAATCTTGCCAAACTGCAGGATGCTTATGCCTTATGAAACACAATGTTTTTGCAAATGCTGTAAGACTGTTTTTAATGTGTTAGAAGTTATATGCACAAAAACAGGTTTCTGAGAGCAGTAATGTTGAAATACTTGCTTCTGTTCAAATGAAGTGAAATCTAGCCCAAATCTGCTCAAAAGCTTTTCTCTCTATTAGAGAAAGCTGTTTCATTCAATATTCAGTGCAAATCTTGACAAACTGAAGGATGCTTATGCCTTATGAAATACAATGTTTTTGCAATGCTGTAAGACTGTTTTTAATGTGTTAGAAGTTATATGCACAAAAACAGGTTTCTGAGAGCAGTAATGTTGAAATACTGCATCTGTTCAAATGATGTGAAATCTAGCCGAAATCTGTTCAAAAGCTTTTCTCTCTATTAGAGAAAGCTGTTTCATTCAATATTCAGTGCAAACCTTGCCAAACTGCAGGATGCTTATGCCTTATGAAACACAATGTTTTTGCAATGTTGTAAGACTGTTTTTAATGTGTTAGAAGTTATATGCACAAAAACAGGTTTCTGAGAGCAGTAATGTTGAAATACTGCTTCTGTTCAAATGAAGTGAAATCTAGCCGAAATCTGCTCAAAAGCTTTTCTCTCTATTAGAGAAAGCTGTTTCATTCAATATTCAGTGCAAACCTTGCCAAACTGCAGGATGCTTATGCCTTATGAAACACAATGTTTTTGCATGCTGTAAGACTGTTTTTAATGTGTTAGAAGTTATATGCACAGAAACAGGTTTCTGAGAGCAGTAATGTTGAAATACTGCTTCTGTTCAAATGAAGTGAAATCTAGCCCAAATCTGCTCAAAAGCTTTTCTCTCTATTAGAGAAAGCTGTTTCATTCAATATTCAATGCAAATCTTGCCAAACTGCAGGATGCTTATGCCTTATGAAACACAATGTTTTTGCAATGCTGTAAGACTGTTTTTAATGTGTTAGAAGTTATATGCACAAAAACAGGTTTCTGAGAGCAGTAATGTTGAAATACTGCTTCTGTTCAAATGAAGTGAAATCTAGCTGAAATCTGCTGAAAAGCTTTTCTCTCTATTAGAGAAAGCTGTTTCATTCAATATTCAGTGCAAATCTTGCCAAACTGAAGGATGCTTATGCCATATGAAATACAATGTTTTTGCAATGCTGTAAGACTGTTTTTAATGTGTTAGAAGTTATATGCACAAAAACAGGTTTCTGAGAGCAGTAATGTTGAAATACTGCATCTGTTCAAATGAAGTGAAATCTAGCCCAAATCTGCTCAAAAGCTTTTCTCTCTATTAGAGAAAGCTGTTTCATTCAATATTCAATGCAAATCTTGCCAAACTGCAGGATGCTTATGCCTTATGAAACACAATGTTTTTGCAAATGCTGTAAGACTGTTTTTAATGTGTTAGAAGTTATATGCACAAAAACAGGTTTCTGAGAGCAGTAATGTTGAAATACTTGCTTCTGTTCAAATGAAGTGAAATCTAGCCCAAATCTGCTCAAAAGCTTTTCTCTCTATTAGAGAAAGCTGTTTGATTCAATATTCAGTGCAAACCTTGCCAAACTGAAGGATGCTTATGCCATATGAAATACAATGTTTTTGCAATGCTGTAAGACTGTTTTTAATGTGTTCGAAGTTATATGCACAAAAACAGGTTTCTGAGAGCAGTAATGTTGAAATACTTGCTTCTGTTCAAATGAAGTGAAATCTAGCCCAAATCTGCTCAAAAGCTTTTCTCTCTATTAGAGAAAGCTGTTTCATTCAATATTCAGTGCAAACCTTGCCAAACTGAAGGATGCTTATGCCATATGAAATACAATGTTTTTGCAATGCTGTAAGACTGTTTTTAATGTGTTCGAAGTTATATGCACAAAAAAAAGGTTTCTGAGAGCAGTAATGTTGAAATACTGCTTCTGTTCAAATGAAGTGAAATCTAGCCCAAATCTGCTCAAAACCTTTTCTCTCTATCAGAGAAAGCTGTTTCATTCAATATTCAGTGCAAATCTTGCCAAACTGAAGGATGCTTATGCCTTATGAAATACAATGTTTTTGCAATGCTGTAAGACTGTTTTTAATGTGTTAGAAGTTATATGCACAAAAACAGGTTTCTGAGAGCAGTAATGTTGAAATACTGCATCTGTTCAAATGAAGTGAAATCTAGCCGAAATCTGCTCAAAAGCTTTTCTCTCTATTAGAGAAAGCTGTTTGATTCAATATTCAGTGCAAACCTTGCCAAACTGCAGGATGCTTATGCCTTATGAAACACAATGTTTTTGCAATGCTGTAAGACTGTTTTTAATGTGTTAGAAGTTATATGCACAAAAACAGGTTTCTGAGAGCAGTAATGTTGAAATACTGCTTCTGTTCAAATGAAGTGAAATCTAGCTGAAATCTGTTCAAAAGCTTTTCTCTCTATTAGAGAAAGCTGTTTCATTCAATATTCAGTGCAAACCTTGCCAAACTGCAGGATGCTTATGCCTTATGAAACACAATGTTTTTGCAATGCTGTAAGACTGTTTTTAATGTGTTAGAAGTTATATGCACAGAAACAGGTTTCTGAGAGCAGTAATGTTGAAATACTGCTTCTGTTCAAATGAAGTGAAATCTAGCCCAAATCTGCTCAAAAGCTTTTCTCTCTATTAGAGAAAGCTGTTTCATTCAATATTCAGTGCAAATCTTGCCAAACTGAAGGATGCTTATGCCATATGAAATACAATGTTTTTGCAATGCTGTAAGACTGTTTTTAATGTGTTAGAAGTTATATGCACAAAAACAGGTTTCTGAGAGCAGTAATGTTGAAATACTGCATCTGTTCAAATGAAGTGAAATCTAGCCGAAATCTGCTCAAAAGCTTTTCTCTCTATTAGAGAAAGCTGTTTGATTCAATATTCAGTGCAAACCTTGCCAAACTGCAGGATGCTTATGCCTTATGAAACACAATGTTTTTGCAATGCTGTAAGACTGTTTTTAATGTGTTAGAAGTTATATGCACAAAAACAGGTTTCTGAGAGCATTAATGTTGAAATACTGCATCTGTTCAAATGAAGTGAAATCTAGCCGAAATCTGCTCATAAGCTTTTCTCTCTATTAGAGAAAGCTGTTTCATTCAATATTCAGTGCAAACCTTGCCAAACTGAAGGATGCTTATGCCTTATGAAATACAATGTTTTTGCAATGCTGTAAGACTGTTTTTAATGTGTTCGAAGTTATATGCACAAAAAAAGGTTTCTGAGAGCAGTAATGTTGAAATACTGCTTCTGTTCAAATGAAGTGAAATCTAGCCCAAATCTGCTCAAAACCTTTTCTCTCTATCAGAGAAAGCTGTTTCATTCAATATTCAGTGCAAATCTTGCCAAACTGAAGGATGCTTATGCCTTATGAAATACAATGTTTTTGCAATGCTGTAAGACTGTTTTTAATGTGTTAGAAGTTATATGCACAAAAACAGGTTTCTGAGAGCAGTAATGTTGAAATACTGCATCTGTTCAAATGAAGTGAAATCTAGCCGAAATCTGCTCAAAAGCTTTTCTCTCTATTAGAGAAAGCTGTTTGATTCAATATTCAGTGCAAACCTTGCCAAACTGCAGGATGCTTATGCCTTATGAAACACAATGTTTTTGCAATGCTGTAAGACTGTTTTTAATGTGTTAGAAGTTATATGCACAAAAACAGGTTTCTGAGAGCAGTAATGTTGAAATACTGCTTCTGTTCAAATGAAGTGAAATCTAGCTGAAATCTGTTCAAAAGCTTTTCTCTCTATTAGAGAAAGCTGTTTCATTCAATATTCAGTGCAAACCTTGCCAAACTGCAGGATGCTTATGCCTTATGAAACACAATGTTTTTGCAATGCTGTAAGACTGTTTTTAATGTGTTAGAAGTTATATGCACAGAAACAGGTTTCTGAGAGCAGTAATGTTGAAATACTGCTTCTGTTCAAATGAAGTGAAATCTAGCCCAAATCTGCTCAAAAGCTTTTCTCTCTATTAGAGAAAGCTGTTTGATTCAATATTCAGTGCAAATCTTGCCAAACTGAAGGATGCTTATGCCATATGAAATACAATGTTTTTGCAATGCTGTAAGACTGTTTTTAATGTGTTAGAAGTTATATGCACAAAAACAGGTTTCTGAGAGCAGTAATGTTGAAATACTGCATCTGTTCAAATGAAGTGAAATCTAGCCGAAATCTGCTCAAAAGCTTTTCTCTCTATTAGAGAAAGCTGTTTGATTCAATATTCAGTGCAAACCTTGCCAAACTGCAGGATGCTTATGCCTTATGAAACACAATGTTTTTGCAATGCTGTAAGACTGTTTTTAATGTGTTAGAAGTTATATGCACAAAAACAGGTTTCTGAGAGCATTAATGTTGAAATACTGCATCTGTTCAAATGAAGTGAAATCTAGCCGAAATCTGCTCAAAAGCTTTTCTCTCTATTAGATAAAGCTGTTTGATTCATTATTCAGTGCAAACCTTGCCAAACTGCAGGATGCTTATGCCTTATGAAACACAATGTTTTTGCAATGCTGTAAGACTGTTTTTAATGTGTTAGAAGTTATATGCACAAAAACAGGTTTCTGAGAGCAGTAATGTTGAAATACTGCTTCTGTTCAAATGAAGTGAAATCTAGCTGAAATCTGCTGAAAAGCTTTTCTCTCTATTAGAAGAAAGCTGTTTCAATCAATATTCAGTGCAAATCTTGACAAACTGAAGGATGCTTATGCCTTATGAAATACAATGTTTTTGCAATGCTGTAAGACTGTTTTTAATGTGTTAGAAGTTATATGCACAAAAACAGGTTTCTGAGAGCAGTAATGTTGAAATACTGCATCTGTTCAAATGATGTGAAATCTAGCCGAAATCTGTTCAAAAGCTTTTCTCTCTATTAGAGAAAGCTGTTTCATTCAATATTCAGTGCAAACCTTGCCAAACTGCAGGATGCTTATGCCTTATGAAACACAATGTTTTTGCAATGTTGTAAGACTGTTTTTAATGTGTTAGAAGTTATATGCACAAAAACAGGTTTCTGAGAGCAGTAATGTTGAAATACTGCTTCTGTTCAAATGAAGTGAAATCTAGCCGAAATCTGCTCAAAAGCTTTTCTCTCTATTAGAGAAAGCTGTTTCATTCAATATTCAGTGCAAACCTTGCCAAACTGCAGGATGCTTATGCCTTATGAAACACAATGTTTTTGCATGCTGTAAGACTGTTTTTAATGTGTTAGAAGTTATATGCACAGAAACAGGTTTCTGAGAGCAGTAATGTTGAAATACTGCTTCTGTTCAAATGAAGTGAAATCTAGCCCAAATCTGCTCAAAAGCTTTTCTCTCTATTAGAGAAAGCTGTTTCATTCAATATTCAATGCAAATCTTGCCAAACTGCAGGATGCTTATGCCTTATGAAACACAATGTTTTTGCAATGCTGTAAGACTGTTTTTAATGTGTTAGAAGTTATATGCACAAAAACAGGTTTCTGAGAGCAGTAATGTTGAAATACTGCTTCTGTTCAAATGAAGTGAATTCTAGCTGAAATCTGCTGAAAAGCTTTTCTCTCTATTAGAGAAAGCTGTTTCATTCAATATTCAGTGCAAATCTTGCCAAACTGAAGGATGCTTATGCCATATGAAATACAATGTTTTTGCAATGCTGTAAGACTGTTTTTAATGTGTTAGAAGTTATATGCACAAAAACAGGTTTCTGAGAGCAGTAATGTTGAAATACTGCATCTGTTCAAATGAAGTGAAATCTAGCCCAAATCTGCTCAAAAGCTTTTCTCTCTATTAGAGAAAGCTGTTTCATTCAATATTCAATGCAAATCTTGCCAAACTGCAGGATGCTTATGCCTTATGAAACACAATGTTTTTGCAAATGCTGTAAGACTGTTTTTAATGTGTTAGAAGTTATATGCACAAAAACAGGTTTCTGAGAGCAGTAATGTTGAAATACTTGCTTCTGTTCAAATGAAGTGAAATCTAGCCCAAATCTGCTCAAAAGCTTTTCTCTCTATTAGAGAAAGCTGTTTGATTCAATATTCAGTGCAAACCTTGCCAAACTGAAGGATGCTTATGCCATATGAAATACAATGTTTTTGCAATGCTGTAAGACTGTTTTTAATGTGTTCGAAGTTATATGCACAAAAACAGGTTTCTGAGAGCAGTAATGTTGAAATACTTGCTTCTGTTCAAATGAAGTGAAATCTAGCCCAAATCTGCTCAAAAGCTTTTCTCTCTATTAGAGAAAGCTGTTTCATTCAATATTCAGTGCAAACCTTGCCAAACTGAAGGATGCTTATGCCATATGAAATACAATGTTTTTGCAATGCTGTAAGACTGTTTTTAATGTGTTCGAAGTTATATGCACAAAAAAAGGTTTCTGAGAGCAGTAATGTTGAAATACTGCTTCTGTTCAAATGAAGTGAAATCTAGCCCAAATCTGCTCAAAACCTTTTCTCTCTATTAGAGAAAGCTGTTTCATTCAATATTCAGTGCAAATCTTGCCAAACTGAAGGATGCTTATGCCTTATGAAATACAATGTTTTTGCAATGCTGTAAGACTGTTTTTAATGTGTTAGAAGTTATATGCACAAAAACAGGTTTCTGAGAGCAGTAATGTTGAAATACTGCATCTGTTCAAATGAAGTGAAATCTAGCCGAAATCTGCTCAAAAGCTTTTCTCTCTATTAGAGAAAGCTGTTTGATTCAATATTCAGTGCAAACCTTGCCAAACTGCAGGATGCTTATGCCTTATGAAACACAATGTTTTTGCAATGCTGTAAGACTGTTTTTAATGTGTTAGAAGTTATATGCACAAAAACAGGTTTCTGAGAGCAGTAATGTTGAAATACTGCTTCTGTTCAAATGAAGTGAAATCTAGCTGAAATCTGTTCAAAAGCTTTTCTCTCTATTAGAGAAAGCTGTTTCATTCAATATTCAGTGCAAACCTTGCCAAACTGCAGGATGCTTATGCCTTATGAAACACAATGTTTTTGCAATGCTGTAAGACTGTTTTTAATGTGTTAGAAGTTATATGCACAAAAACAGGTTTCTGAGAGCAGTAATGTTGAAATACTGCATCTGTTCAAATGAAGTGAAATCTAGCCGAAATCTGCTCAAAAGCTTTTCTCTCTATTAGAGAAAGCTGTTTGATTCAATATTCAGTGCAAACCTTGCCAAACTGCAGGATGCTTATGCCTTATGAAACACAATGTTTTTGCAATGCTGTAAGACTGTTTTTAATGTGTTAGAAGTTATATGCACAAAAACAGGTTTCTGAGAGCATTAATGTTGAAATACTGCATCTGTTCAAATGAAGTGAAATCTAGCCGAAATCTGCTCATAAGCTTTTCTCTCTATTAGAGAAAGCTGTTTCATTCAATATTCAGTGCAAACCTTGCCAAACTGAAGGATGCTTATGCCTTATGAAATACAATGTTTTTGCAATGCTGTAAGACTGTTTTTAATGTGTTCGAAGTTATATGCACAAAAAAAGGTTTCTGAGAGCAGTAATGTTGAAATACTGCTTCTGTTCAAATGAAGTGAAATCTAGCCCAAATCTGCTCAAAACCTTTTCTCTCTATCAGAGAAAGCTGTTTCATTCAATATTCAGTGCAAATCTTGCCAAACTGAAGGATGCTTATGCCTTATGAAATACAATGTTTTTGCAATGCTGTAAGACTGTTTTTAATGTGTTAGAAGTTATATGCACAAAAACAGGTTTCTGAGAGCAGTAATGTTGAAATACTGCATCTGTTCAAATGAAGTGAAATCTAGCCGAAATCTGCTCATAAGCTTTTCTCTCTATTAGAGAAAGCTGTTTCATTCAATATTCAGTGCAAACCTTGCCAAACTGAAGGATGCTTATGCCTTATGAAATACAATGTTTTTGCAATGCTGTAAGACTGTTTTTAATGTGTTCGAAGTTATATGCACAAAAAAAGGTTTCTGAGAGCAGTAATGTTGAAATACTGCTTCTGTTCAAATGAAGTGAAATCTAGCCCAAATCTGCTCAAAACCTTTTCTCTCTATCAGAGAAAGCTGTTTCATTCAATATTCAGTGCAAATCTTGCCAAACTGAAGGATGCTTATGCCTTATGAAATACAATGTTTTTGCAATGCTGTAAGACTGTTTTTAATGTGTTAGAAGTTATATGCACAAAAACAGGTTTCTGAGAGCAGTAATGTTGAAATACTGCATCTGTTCAAATGAAGTGAAATCTAGCCGAAATCTGCTCAAAAGCTTTTCTCTCTATTAGAGAAAGCTGTTTGATTCAATATTCAGTGCAAACCTTGCCAAACTGCAGGATGCTTATGCCTTATGAAACACAATGTTTTTGCAATGCTGTAAGACTGTTTTTAATGTGTTAGAAGTTATATGCACAAAAACAGGTTTCTGAGAGCAGTAATGTTGAAATACTGCTTCTGTTCAAATGAAGTGAAATCTAGCTGAAATCTGTTCAAAAGCTTTTCTCTCTATTAGAGAAAGCTGTTTCATTCAATATTCAGTGCAAACCTTGCCAAACTGCAGGATGCTTATGCCTTATGAAACACAATGTTTTTGCAATGCTGTAAGACTGTTTTTAATGTGTTAGAAGTTATATGCACAAAAACAGGTTTCTGAGAGCAGTAATGTTGAAATACTCCTTCTGTTCAAATGAAGTGAAATCTAGCTGAAATCTGTTCAAAAGCTTTTCTCTCTATTAGAGAAAGCTGTTTCATTCAATATTCAGTGCAAACCTTGCCAAACTGCAGGATGCTTATGCCTTATGAAACACAATGTTTTTGCAATGCTGTAAGACTGTTTTTAATGTGTTAGAAGTTATATGCACAGAAACAGGTTTCTGAGAGCAGTAATGTTGAAATACTGCTTCTGTTCAAATGAAGTGAAATCTAGCCCAAATCTGCTCAAAAGCTTTTCTCTCTATTAGAGAAAGCTGTTTCATTCAATATTCAGTGCAAATCTTGCCAAACTGAAGGATGCTTATGCCATATGAAATACAATGTTTTTGCAATGCTGTAAGACTGTTTTTAATGTGTTAGAAGTTATATGCACAAAAACAGGTTTCTGAGAGCAGTAATGTTGAAATACTGCATCTGTTCAAATGAAGTGAAATCTAGCCGAAATCTGCTCAAAAGCTTTTCTCTCTATTAGAGAAAGCTGTTTGATTCAATATTCAGTGCAAACCTTGCCAAACTGCAGGATGCTTATGCCTTATGAAACACAATGTTTTTGCAATGCTGTAAGACTGTTTTTAATGTGTTAGAAGTTATATGCACAAAAACAGGTTTCTGAGAGCAGTAATGTTGAAATACTGCTTCTGTTCAAATGAAGTGAAATCTAGCTGAAATCTGCTGAAAAGCTTTTCTCTCTATTAGAGAAAGCTGTTTCAATCAATATTCAGTGCAAATCTTGACAAACTGAAGGATGCTTATGCCTTATGAAATACAATGTTTTTGCAATGCTGTAAGACTGTTTTTAATGTGTTAGAAGTTATATGCACAAAAACAGGTTTCTGAGAGCAGTAATGTTGAAATACTGCATCTGTTCAAATGATGTGAAATCTAGCCGAAATCTGCTCAAAAGCTTTTCTCTCTATTAGAGAAAGCTGTTTCATTCAATATTCAGTGCAAACCTTGCCAAACTGCAGGGTGCTTATGCCTTATGAAACACAATGTTTTTGCAATGCTGTAAGACTGTTTTTAATGTGTTAGAAGTTATATGCACAAAAACAGGTTTCTGAGAGCAGTAATGTTGAAATACTGCTTCTGTTCAAATGAAGTGAAATTTAGCCCAAATCTGCTCAAAAGCTTTTCTCTCTATTAGAGAAACCTGTTTCATTCAATATTCAGTGCAAATCTTGCCAAACTGCAGGATGCTTATGCCTTATGAAACACAATATTTTTGCAATGCTGTAAGACTGTTTTTAATGTGTTAGAAGTTATATGCACAAAAACAGGTTTCTGAGAGCAGTAATGTTGAAATACTTGCTTCTGTTCAAATGAACTCAAATCTAGCCCAAATCTGCTCAAAAGCTTTTCTCTCTATTAGAGAAAGCTGTTTCATTCAATATTCAGTGCAAACCTTGCCAAACTGCATGATGCTTATGCCTTATGAAACACAATGTTTTTGCAATGCTGTAAGACTGTTTTTAATGTGTTAGAAGTTATATGCACAAAAACAGGTTTCTGAGAGCAGTAATGTTGAAATACTGCATCTGTTCAAATGAAGTGAAATCTAGCCGAAATCTGCTCAAAAGCTTTTCTCTCTATTAGAGAAAGCTGTTTGATTCAATATTCAGTGCAAATCTTGCCAAACTGAAGGATGCTTATGCCTTATGAAATACAATGTTTTTGCAATGCTGTAAGACTGTTTTTAATGTGTTAGAAGTTATATGCACAAAAACAGGTTTCTGAGAGCAGTAATGTTGAAATACTGCATCTGTTCAAATGAAGTGAAATCTAGCCCAAATCTGCTCAAAACCTTTTCTCTCTATCAGAGAAAGCTGTTTCATTCAATATTCAGTGCAAATCTTGCCAAACTGAAGGATGCTTATGCCTTATGAAATACAATGTTTTTGCAATGCTGTAAGACTGTTTTTAATGTGTTAGAAGTTATATGCACAAAAACAGGTTTCTGAGAGCAGTAATGTTGAAATACTGCATCTGTTCAAATGAAGTGAAATCTAGCCGAAATCTGCTCAAAAGCTTTTCTCTCTATTAGAGAAAGCTGTTTCATTCAATATTCAGTGCAAACCTTGCCAAACTGCAGGATGCTTATGCCTTATGAAACACAATGTTTTTGCAATGCTGTAAGACTGTTTTTAATGTGTTAGAAGTTATATGCACAAAAACAGGTTTCTGAGAGCAGTAATGTTGAAATACTGCTTCTGTTCAAATGAAGTGAAATCTAGCTGAAATCTGTTCAAAAGCTTTTCTCTCTATTAGAGAAAGCTGTTTCATTCAATATTCAGTGCAAACCTTGCCAAACTGCAGGATGCTTATGCCTTATGAAACACAATGTTTTTGCAATGCTGTAAGACTGTTTTTAATGTGTTAGAAGTTATATGCACAGAAACAGGTTTCTGAGAGCAGTAATGTTGAAATACTGCTTCTGTTCAAATGAAGTGAAATCTAGCCCAAATCTGCTCAAAAGCTTTTCTCTCTATTATAGAAAGCTGTTTCATTCAATATTCAATGCAAATCTTGCCAAACTGCAGGATGCTTATGCCTTATGAAACACAATGTTTTTGCAATGCTGTAAGACTGTTTTTAATGTGTTAGAAGTTATATGCACAAAAACAGGTTTCTGAGAGCAGTAATGTTGAAATACTGCTTCTGTTCAAATGAAGTGAAATCTAGCTGAAATCTGCTGAAAAGCTTTTCTCTCTATTAGAGAAAGCTGTTTCATTCAATATTCAGTGCAAATCTTGCCAAACTGAAGGATGCTTATGCCTTATGAAATACAATGTTTTTGCAATGCTGTAAGACTGTTTTTAATGTGTTAGAAGTTATATGCACAAAAACAGGTTTCTGAGAGCAGTAATGTTGAAATACTGCATCTGTTCAAATGATGTGAAATCTAGCCGAAATCTGCTCAAAAGCTTTTCTCTCTATTAGAGAAAGCTGTTTCATTCAATATTCAGTGCAAACCTTGCCAAACTGCAGGATGCTTATGCCTTATGAAACACAATGTTTTTGCAATGTTGTAAGACTGTTTTTAATGTGTTAGAAGTTATATGCACAAAAACAGGTTTCTGAGAGCAGTAATGTTGAAATACTGCTTCTGTTCAAATGAAGTGAAATCTAGCCGAAATCTGCTCAAAAGCTTTTCTCTCTATTAGAGAAAGCTGTTTCATTCAATATACAGTGCAAACCTTGCCAAACTGCAGGATGCTTATGCCTTATGAAACACAATGTTTTTGCAATGCTGTAAGACTGTTTTTAATGTGTTAGAAGTTATATGCACAGAAACAGGTTTCTGAGAGCAGTAATGTTGAAATACTGCTTCTGTTCAAATGAAGTGAAATCTAGCCCAAATCTGCTCAAAAGCTTTTCTCTCTATTAGAGAAAGCTGTTTCATTCAATATTCAATGCAAATCTTGCCAAACTGCAGGATGCTTATGCCTTATGAAACACAATGTTTTTGCAATGCTGTAAGACTGTTTTTAATGTGTTAGAAGTTATATGCACAAAAACAGGTTTCTGAGAGCAGTAATGTTGAAATACTGCTTCTGTTCAAATGAAGTGAAATCTAGCTGAAATCTGCTGAAAAGCTTTTCTCTCTATTAGAGAAAGCTGTTTCATTCAATATTCAGTGCAAACCTTGCCAAACTGCAGGATGCTTATGCCTTATGAAACACAATGTTTTTGCAATGCTGTAAGACTGTTTTTAATGTGTTAGAAGTTATATGCACAAAAACAGGTTTCTGAGAGCAGTAATGTTGAAATACTGCATCTGTTCAAATGAAGTCAAATCTAGCCCAAATCTGCTCAAAAGCTTTTCTCTCTATTAGAGAAAGCTGTTTCATTCAATATTCAGTGCAAACCTTGCCAAACTGCATGATGCTTATGCCTTATGAAACACAATGTTTTTGCAATGCTGTAAGACTGTTTTTAATGTCTTAGAAGTTATATGCACAAAAACAGGTTTCTGAGAGCAGTAATGTTGAAATACTACTTCTGTTCAAATGAAGTGAAATCTAGACCAAATCTGCTCAAAAGCTTTTCTCTCTATTAGACAAAGCTGTTTCATTCAATATTCAATGCAAATCTTGCCAAACTGCAGGATGCTTATGCCTTATGAAACACAATGTTTTTGCAAATGCTGTAAGACTGTTTTTAATGTGTTAGAAGTTATATGCACAAAAACAGGTTTCTGAGAGCAGTAATGTTGAAATACTTGCTTCTGTTCAAATGAAGTGAAATCTAGCCCAAATCTGCTCAAAAGCTTTTCTCTCTATTAGAGAAAGCTGTTTCATTCAATATTCAGTGCAAACCTTGCCAAACTGAAGGATGCTTATGCCATATGAAATACAATGTTTTTGCAATGCTGTAAGACTGTTTTTAATGTGTTCGAAGTTATATGCACAAAAAAAGGTTTCTGAGAGCAGTAATGTTGAAATACTGCTTCTGTTCAAATGAAGTGAAATCTAGCCCAAATCTGCTCAAAACCTTTTCTCTCTATCAGAGAAAGCTGTTTCATTCAATATTCAGTGCAAATCTTGCCAAACTGAAGGATGCTTATGCCTTATGAAATACAATGTTTTTGCAATGCTGTAAGACTGTTTTTAATGTGTTAGAAGTTATATGCACAAAAACAGGTTTCTGAGAGCAGTAATGTTGAAATACTGCATCTGTTCAAATGAAGTGAAATCTAGCCGAAATCTGCTCAAAAGCTTTTCTCTCTATTAGAGAAAGCTGTTTGATTCAATATTCAGTGCAAACCTTGCCAAACTGCAGGATGCTTATGCCTTATGAAACACAATGTTTTTGCAATGCTGTAAGACTGTTTTTAATGTGTTAGAAGTTATATGCACAAAAACAGGTTTCTGAGAGCAGTAATGTTGAAATACTGCTTCTGTTCAAATGAAGTGAAATCTAGCTGAAATCTGTTCAAAAGCTTTTCTCTCTATTAGAGAAAGCTGTTTCATTCAATATTCAGTGCAAACCTTGCCAAACTGCAGGATGCTTATGCCTTATGAAACACAATGTTTTTGCAATGCTGTAAGACTGTTTTTAATGTGTTAGAAGTTATATGCACAGAAACAGGTTTCTGAGAGCAGTAATGTTGAAATACTGCTTCTGTTCAAATGAAGTGAAATCTAGCCCAAATCTGCTCAAAAGCTTTTCTCTCTATTATAGAAAGCTGTTTCATTCAATATTCAATGCAAATCTTGCCAAACTGCAGGATGCTTATGCCTTATGAAACACAATGTTTTTGCAATGCTGTAAGACTGTTTTTAATGTGTTAGAAGTTATATGCACAAAAACAGGTTTCTGAGAGCAGTAATGTTGAAATACTGCTTCTGTTCAAATGAAGTGAAATCTAGCTGAAATCTGCTGAAAAGCTTTTCTCTCTATTAGAGAAAGCTGTTTCATTCAATATTCAGTGCAAATCTTGCCAAACTGAAGGATGCTTATGCCTTATGAAATACAATGTTTTTGCAATGCTGTAAGACTGTTTTTAATGTGTTAGAAGTTATATGCACAAAAACAGGTTTCTGAGAGCAGTAATGTTGAAATACTGCATCTGTTCAAATGATGTGAAATCTAGCCGAAATCTGCTCAAAAGCTTTTCTCTCTATTAGAGAAAGCTGTTTCATTCAATATTCAGTGCAAACCTTGCCAAACTGCAGGATGCTTATGCCTTATGAAACACAATGTTTTTGCAATGCTGTAAGACTGTTTTTAATGTGTTAGAAGTTATATGCACAGAAACAGGTTTCTGAGAGCAGTAATGTTGAAATACTGCTTCTGTTCAAATGAAGTGAAATCTAGCCCAAATCTGCTCAAAAGCTTTTCTCTCTATTAGAGAAAGCTGTTTCATTCAATATTCAGTGCAAATCTTGCCAAACTGAAGGATGCTTATGCCTTATGAAATACAATGTTTTTGCAATGCTGTAAGACTGTTTTTAATGTGTTAGAAGTTATATGCACAAAAACAGGTTTCTGAGAGCAGTAATGTTGAAATACTGCATCTGTTCAAATGAAGTGAAATCTAGCCGAAATCTGCTCAAAAGCTTTTCTCTCTATTAGAGAAAGCTGTTTGATTCAATATTCAGTGCAAACCTTGCCAAACTGCAGGATGCTTATGCCTTATGAAACACAATGTTTTTGCAATGCTGTAAGACTGTTTTTAATGTGTTAGAAGTTATATGCACAAAAACAGGTTTCTGAGAGCAGTAATGTTGAAATACTCCTTCTGTTCAAATGAAGTGAAATCTAGCTGAAATCTGTTCAAAAGCTTTTCTCTCTATTAGAGAAAGCTGTTTCATTCAATATTCAGTGCAAACCTTGCCAAACTGCAGGATGCTTATGCCTTATGAAACACAATGTTTTTGCAATGCTGTAAGACTGTTTTTAATGTGTTAGAAGTTATATGCACAGAAACAGGTTTCTGAGAGCAGTAATGTTGAAATACTGCTTCTGTTCAAATGAAGTGAAATCTAGCCCAAATCTGCTCAAAAGCTTTTCTCTCTATTAGAGAAAGCTGTTTCATTCAATATTCAGTGCAAATCTTGCCAAACTGAAGGATGCTTATGCCATATGAAATACAATGTTTTTGCAATGCTGTAAGACTGTTTTTAATGTGTTAGAAGTTATATGCACAAAAACAGGTTTCTGAGAGCAGTAATGTTGAAATACTGCATCTGTTCAAATGAAGTGAAATCTAGCCGAAATCTGCTCAAAAGCTTTTCTCTCTATTAGAGAAAGCTGTTTGATTCAATATTCAGTGCAAACCTTGCCAAACTGCAGGATGCTTATGCCTTATGAAACACAATGTTTTTGCAATGCTGTAAGACTGTTTTTAATGTGTTAGAAGTTATATGCACAAAAACAGGTTTCTGAGAGCAGTAATGTTGAAATACTGCTTCTGTTCAAATGAAGTGAAATCTAGCTGAAATCTGCTGAAAAGCTTTTCTCTCTATTAGAGAAAGCTGTTTCAATCAATATTCAGTGCAAATCTTGACAAACTGAAGGATGCTTATGCCTTATGAAATACAATGTTTTTGCAATGCTGTAAGACTGTTTTTAATGTGTTAGAAGTTATATGCACAAAAACAGGTTTCTGAGAGCAGTAATGTTGAAATACTGCATCTGTTCAAATGATGTGAAATCTAGCCGAAATCTGCTCAAAAGCTTTTCTCTCTATTAGAGAAAGCTGTTTCATTCAATATTCAGTGCAAACCTTGCCAAACTGCAGGGTGCTTATGCCTTATGAAACACAATGTTTTTGCAATGCTGTAAGACTGTTTTTAATGTGTTAGAAGTTATATGCACAAAAACAGGTTTCTGAGAGCAGTAATGTTGAAATACTGCTTCTGTTCAAATGAAGTGAAATTTAGCCCAAATCTGCTCAAAAGCTTTTCTCTCTATTAGAGAAACCTGTTTCATTCAATATTCAGTGCAAATCTTGCCAAACTGCAGGATGCTTATGCCTTATGAAACACAATATTTTTGCAATGCTGTAAGACTGTTTTTAATGTGTTAGAAGTTATATGCACAAAAACAGGTTTCTGAGAGCAGTAATGTTGAAATACTTGCTTCTGTTCAAATGAACTCAAATCTAGCCCAAATCTGCTCAAAAGCTTTTCTCTCTATTAGAGAAAGCTGTTTCATTCAATATTCAGTGCAAACCTTGCCAAACTGCATGATGCTTATGCCTTATGAAACACAATGTTTTTGCAATGCTGTAAGACTGTTTTTAATGTGTTAGAAGTTATATGCACAAAAACAGGTTTCTGAGAGCAGTAATGTTGAAATACTGCATCTGTTCAAATGAAGTGAAATCTAGCCGAAATCTGCTCAAAAGCTTTTCTCTCTATTAGAGAAAGCTGTTTGATTCAATATTCAGTGCAAATCTTGCCAAACTGAAGGATGCTTATGCCTTATGAAACACAATGTTTTTGCAATGCTGTAAGACTGTTTTTAATGTGTTAGAAGTTATATGCACAAAAACAGGTTTCTGAGAGCAGTAATGTTGAAATACTGCTTCTGTTCAAATGAAGTGAAATCTAGCTGAAATCTGTTCAAAAGCTTTTCTCTCTATTAGAGAAAGCTGTTTCATTCAATATTCAGTGCAAACCTTGCCAAACTGCAGGATGCTTATGCCTTATGAAACACAATGTTTTTGCAATGCTGTAAGACTGTTTTTAATGTGTTAGAAGTTATATGCACAGAAACAGGTTTCTGAGAGCAGTAATGTTGAAATACTGCTTCTGTTCAAATGAAGTGAAATCTAGCCCAAATCTGCTCAAAGCTTTTCTCTCTATTATAGAAAGCTGTTTCATTCAATATTCAATGCAAATCTTGCCAAACTGCAGGATGCTTATGCCTTATGAAACACAATGTTTTTGCAATGCTGTAAGACTGTTTTTAATGTGTTAGAAGTTATATGCACAAAAACAGGTTTCTGAGAGCAGTAATGTTGAAATACTGCTTCTGTTCAAATGAAGTGAAATCTAGCTGAAATCTGCTGAAAAGCTTTTCTCTCTATTAGAGAAAGCTGTTTCATTCAATATTCAGTGCAAATCTTGCCAAACTGAAGGATGCTTATGCCTTATGAAATACAATGTTTTTGCAATGCTGTAAGACTGTTTTTAATGTGTTAGAAGTTATATGCACAAAAACAGGTTTCTGAGAGCAGTAATGTTGAAATACTGCATCTGTTCAAATGATGTGAAATCTAGCCGAAATCTGCTCAAAAGCTTTTCTCTCTATTAGAGAAAGCTGTTTTCATTCAATATTCAGTGCAAACCTTGCCAAACTGCAGGATGCTTATGCCTTATGAAACACAATGTTTTTGCAATGCTGTAAGACTGTTTTTAATGTGTTAGAAGTTATATGCACAGAAACAGGTTTCTGAGAGCAGTAATGTTGAAATACTGCTTCTGTTCAAATGAAGTGAAATCTAGCCCAAATCTGCTCAAAAGCTTTTCTCTCTATTAGAGAAAGCTGTTTCATTCAATATTCAGTGCAAATCTTGCCAAACTGAAGGATGCTTATGCCTTATGAAATACAATGTTTTTGCAATGCTGTAAGACTGTTTTTAATGTGTTAGAAGTTATATGCACAAAAACAGGTTTCTGAGAGCAGTAATGTTGAAATACTGCATCTGTTCAAATGAAGTGAAATCTAGCCGAAATCTGCTCAAAAGCTTTTCTCTCTATTAGAGAAAGCTGTTTGATTCAATATTCAGTGCAAACCTTGCCAAACTGCAGGATGCTTATGCCTTATGAAACACAATGTTTTTGCAATGCTGTAAGACTGTTTTTTAATGTGTTAGAAGTTATATGCACAAAAACAGGTTTCTGAGAGCAGTAATGTTGAAATACTCCTTCTGTTCAAATGAAGTGAAATCTAGCTGAAATCTGTTCAAAAGCTTTTCTCTCTATTAGAGAAAGCTGTTTCATTCAATATTCAGTGCAAACCTTGCCAAACTGCAGGATGCTTATGCCTTATGAAACACAATGTTTTTGCAATGCTGTAAGACTGTTTTTAATGTGTTAGAAGTTATATGCACAGAAACAGGTTTCTGAGAGCAGTAATGTTGAAATACTGCTTCTGTTCAAATGAAGTGAAATCTAGCCCAAATCTGCTCAAAAGCTTTTCTCTCTATTAGAGAAAGCTGTTTCATTCAATATTCAGTGCAAATCTTGCCAAACTGAAGGATGCTTATGCCATATGAAATACAATGTTTTTGCAATGCTGTAAGACTGTTTTTAATGTGTTAGAAGTTATATGCACAAAAACAGGTTTCTGAGAGCAGTAATGTTGAAATACTGCATCTGTTCAAATGAAGTGAAATCTAGCCGAAATCTGCTCAAAAGCTTTTCTCTCTATTAGAGAAAGCTGTTTGATTCAATATTCAGTGCAAACCTTGCCAAACTGCAGGATGCTTATGCCTTATGAAACACAATGTTTTTGCAATGCTGTAAGACTGTTTTTAATGTGTTAGAAGTTATATGCACAAAAACAGGTTTCTGAGAGCAGTAATGTTGAAATACTGCTTCTGTTCAAATGAAGTGAAATCTAGCTGAAATCTGCTGAAAAGCTTTTCTCTCTATTAGAGAAAGCTGTTTCAATCAATATTCAGTGCAAATCTTGACAAACTGAAGGATGCTTATGCCTTATGAAATACAATGTTTTTGCAATGCTGTAAGACTGTTTTTAATGTGTTAGAAGTTATATGCACAAAAACAGGTTTCTGAGAGCAGTAATGTTGAAATACTGCATCTGTTCAAATGATGTGAAATCTAGCCGAAATCTGCTCAAAAGCTTTTCTCTCTATTAGAGAAAGCTGTTTCATTCAATATTCAGTGCAAACCTTGCCAAACTGCAGGGTGCTTATGCCTTATGAAACACAATGTTTTTGCAATGCTGTAAGACTGTTTTTAATGTGTTAGAAGTTATATGCACAAAAACAGGTTTCTGAGAGCAGTAATGTTGAAATACTGCTTCTGTTCAAATGAAGTGAAATTTAGCCCAAATCTGCTCAAAAGCTTTTCTCTCTATTAGAGAAACCTGTTTCATTCAATATTCAGTGCAAATCTTGCCAAACTGCAGGATGCTTATGCCTTATGAAACACAATATTTTTGCAATGCTGTAAGACTGTTTTTAATGTGTTAGAAGTTATATGCACAAAAACAGGTTTCTGAGAGCAGTAATGTTGAAATACTTGCTTCTGTTCAAATGAACTCAAATCTAGCCCAAATCTGCTCAAAAGCTTTTCTCTCTATTAGAGAAAGCTGTTTCATTCAATATTCAGTGCAAACCTTGCCAAACTGCATGATGCTTATGCCTTATGAAACACAATGTTTTTGCAATGCTGTAAGACTGTTTTTAATGTGTTAGAAGTTATATGCACAAAAACAGGTTTCTGAGAGCAGTAATGTTGAAATACTGCATCTGTTCAAATGAAGTGAAATCTAGCCGAAATCTGCTCAAAAGCTTTTCTCTCTATTAGAGAAAGCTGTTTGATTCAATATTCAGTGCAAATCTTGCCAAACTGAAGGATGCTTATGCCTTATGAAATACAATGTTTTTGCAATGCTGTAAGACTGTTTTTAATGTGTTAGAAGTTATATGCACAAAAACAGGTTTCTGAGAGCAGTAATGTTGAAATACTGCATCTGTTCAAATGAAGTGAAATCTAGCCCAAATCTGCTCAAAACCTTTTCTCTCTATCAGAGAAAGCTGTTTCATTCAATATTCAGTGCAAATCTTGCCAAACTGAAGGATGCTTATGCCTTATGAAATACAATGTTTTTGCAATGCTGTAAGACTGTTTTTAATGTGTTAGAAGTTATATGCACAAAAACAGGTTTCTGAGAGCAGTAATGTTGAAATACTGCATCTGTTCAAATGAAGTGAAATCTAGCCGAAATCTGCTCAAAAGCTTTTCTCTCTATTAGAGAAAGCTGTTTCATTCAATATTCAGTGCAAACCTTGCCAAACTGCAGGATGCTTATGCCTTATGAAACACAATGTTTTTGCAATGCTGTAAGACTGTTTTTAATGTGTTAGAAGTTATATGCACAAAAACAGGTTTCTGAGAGCAGTAATGTTGAAATACTGCTTCTGTTCAAATGAAGTGAAATCTAGCTGAAATCTGTTCAAAAGCTTTTCTCTCTATTAGAGAAAGCTGTTTCATTCAATATTCAGTGCAAACCTTGCCAAACTGCAGGATGCTTATGCCTTATGAAACACAATGTTTTTGCAATGCTGTAAGACTGTTTTTAATGTGTTAGAAGTTATATGCACAGAAACAGGTTTCTGAGAGCAGTAATGTTGAAATACTGCTTCTGTTCAAATGAAGTGAAATCTAGCCCAAATCTGCTCAAAAGCTTTTCTCTCTATTATAGAAAGCTGTTTCATTCAATATTCAATGCAAATCTTGCCAAACTGCAGGATGCTTATGCCTTATGAAACACAATGTTTTTGCAATGCTGTAAGACTGTTTTTAATGTGTTAGAAGTTATATGCACAAAAACAGGTTTCTGAGAGCAGTAATGTTGAAATACTGCTTCTGTTCAAATGAAGTGAAATCTAGCTGAAATCTGCTGAAAAGCTTTTCTCTCTATTAGAGAAAGCTGTTTCATTCAATATTCAGTGCAAATCTTGCCAAACTGAAGGATGCTTATGCCTTATGAAATACAATGTTTTTGCAATGCTGTAAGACTGTTTTTAATGTGTTAGAAGTTATATGCACAAAAACAGGTTTCTGAGAGCAGTAATGTTGAAATACTGCATCTGTTCAAATGATGTGAAATCTAGCCGAAATCTGCTCAAAAGCTTTTCTCTCTATTAGAGAAAGCTGTTTCATTCAATATTCAGTGCAAACCTTGCCAAACTGCAGGATGCTTATGCCTTATGAAACACAATGTTTTTGCAATGTTGTAAGACTGTTTTTAATGTGTTAGAAGTTATATGCACAAAAACAGGTTTCTGAGAGCAGTAATGTTGAAATACTGCTTCTGTTCAAATGAAGTGAAATCTAGCCGAAATCTGCTCAAAAGCTTTTCTCTCTATTAGAGAAAGCTGTTTCATTCAATATACAGTGCAAACCTTGCCAAACTGCAGGATGCTTATGCCTTATGAAACACAATGTTTTTGCAATGCTGTAAGACTGTTTTTAATGTGTTAGAAGTTATATGCACAGAAACAGGTTTCTGAGAGCAGTAATGTTGAAATACTGCTTCTGTTCAAATGAAGTGAAATCTAGCCCAAATCTGCTCAAAAGCTTTTCTCTCTATTAGAGAAAGCTGTTTCATTCAATATTCAATGCAAATCTTGCCAAACTGCAGGATGCTTATGCCTTATGAAACACAATGTTTTTGCAATGCTGTAAGACTGTTTTTAATGTGTTAGAAGTTATATGCACAAAAACAGGTTTCTGAGAGCAGTAATGTTGAAATACTGCTTCTGTTCAAATGAAGTGAAATCTAGCTGAAATCTGCTGAAAAGCTTTTCTCTCTATTAGAGAAAGCTGTTTCATTCAATATTCAGTGCAAACCTTGCCAAACTGCAGGATGCTTATGCCTTATGAAACACAATGTTTTTGCAATGCTGTAAGACTGTTTTTAATGTGTTAGAAGTTATATGCACAAAAACAGGTTTCTGAGAGCATTAATGTTGAAATACTGCATCTGTTCAAATGAAGTGAAATCTAGCCGAAATCTGCTCAAAAGCTTTTCTCTCTATTAGAGAAAGCTGTTTGATTCAATATTCAGTGCAAACCTTGCCAAACTGCAGGATGCTTATGCCTTATGAAACACAATGTTTTTGCAATGCTGTAAGACTGTTTTTAATGTGTTAGAAGTTATATGCACAAAAACAGGTTTCTGAGAGCAGTAATGTTGAAATACTGCTTCTGTTCAAATGAA
This sequence comes from Carassius gibelio, assembly GCF_023724105.1. Lineage (NCBI taxonomy): Eukaryota > Metazoa > Chordata > Actinopteri > Cypriniformes > Cyprinidae > Carassius > Carassius gibelio. Next base: position 1,530,670 of record NC_068418.1, read on the forward strand.
GTGAAATCTAGCCCAAATCTGCTCAAAAGCTTTTCTCTCTATTATAGAAAGCTGTTTCATTCAATGTTCAATGCAAATCTTGCCAAACTGCAGGATGCTTATGCCTTATGAAACACAATGTTTTTGCAATGCTGTAAGACTGTTTTTAATGTGTTAGAAGTTATATGCACAAAAACAGGTTTCTGAGAGCAGTAATGTTGAAATACTGCTTCTGTTCAAATGAAGTGAAATCTAGCTGAAATCTGCTGAAAAGCTTTTCTCTCTATTAGAGAAAGCTGTTTCATTCAATATTCAGTGCAAATCTTGCCAAACTGAAGGATGCTTATGCCTTATGAAATACAATGTTTTTGCAATGCTGTAAGACTGTTTTTAATGTGTTAGAAGTTATATGCACAAAAACAGGTTTCTGAGAGCAGTAATGTTGAAATACTGCATCTGTTCAAATGATGTGAAATCTAGCCGAAATCTGCTCAAAAGCTTTTCTCTCTATTAGAGAAAGCTGTTTCATTCAATATTCAGTGCAAACCTTGCCAAACTGCAGGATGCTTATGCCTTATGAAACACAATGTTTTTGCAATGTTGTAAGACTGTTTTTAATGTGTTAGAAGTTATATGCACAAAAACAGGTTTCTGAGAGCAGTAATGTTGAAATACTGCTTCTGTTCAAATGAAGTGAAATCTAGCCGAAATCTGCTCAAAAGCTTTTCTCTCTATTAGAGAAAGCTGTTTCATTCAATATACAGTGCAAACCTTGCCAAACTGCAGGATGCTTATGCCTTATGAAACACAATGTTTTTGCAATGCTGTAAGACTGTTTTTAATGTGTTAGAAGTTATATGCACAGAAACAGGTTTCTGAGAGCAGTAATGTTGAAATACTGCTTCTGTTCAAATGAAGTGAAATCTAGCCCAAATCTGCTCAAAAGCTTTTCTCTCTATTAGAGAAAGCTGTTTCATTCAATATTCAATGCAAATCTTGCCAAACTGCAGGATGCTTATGCCTTATGAAACACAATGTTTTTGCAATGCTGTAAGACTGTTTTTAATGTGTTAGAAGTTATATGCACAAAAACAGGTTTCTGAGAGCAGTAATGTTGAAATACTGCTTCTGTTCAAATGAAGTGAAATCTAGCTGAAATCTGCTGAAAAGCTTTTCTCTCTATTAGAGAAAGCTGTTTCATTCAATATTCAGTGCAAACCTTGCCAAACTGCAGGATGCTTATGCCTTATGAAACACAATGTTTTTGCAATGCTGTAAGACTGTTTTTAATGTGTTAGAAGTTATATGCACAAAAACAGGTTTCTGAGAGCATTAATGTTGAAATACTGCATCTGTTCAAATGAAGTGAAATCTAGCCGAAATCTGCTCAAAAGCTTTTCTCTCTATAAGAGAAAGCTGTTTGATTCAATATTCAGTGCAAACCTTGCCAAACTGCAGGATGCTTATGCCTTATGAAACACAATGTTTTTGCAATGCTGTAAGACTGTTTTTAATGTGTTAGAAGTTATATGCACAAAAACAGGTTTCTGAGAGCAGTAATGTTGAAATACTGCTTCTGTTCAAATGAAGTGAAATCTAGCCCAAATCTGCTCAAAAGCTTTTCTCTCTATTATAGAAAGCTGTTTCATTCAATGTTCAATGCAAATCTTGCCAAACTGCAGGATGCTTATGCCTTATGAAACACAATGTTTTTGCAATGCTGTAAGACTGTTTTTAATGTGTTAGAAGTTATATGCACAAAAACAGGTTTCTGAGAGCAGTAATGTTGAAATACTGCTTCTGTTCAAATGAAGTGAAATCTAGCTGAAATCTGCTGAAAAGCTTTTCTCTCTATTAGAGAAAGCTGTTTCATTCAATATTCAGTGCAAATCTTGCCAAACTGAAGGATGCTTATGCCTTATGAAATACAATGTTTTTGCAATGCTGTAAGACTGTTTTTAATGTGTTAGAAGTTATATGCACAAAAACAGGTTTCTGAGAGCAGTAATGTTGAAATACTGCATCTGTTCAAATGATGTGAAATCTAGCCGAAATCTGCTCAAAAGCTTTTCTCTCTATTAGAGAAAGCTGTTTCATTCAATATTCAGTGCAAACCTTGCCAAACTGCAGGATGCTTATGCCTTATGAAACACAATGTTTTTGCAATGTTGTAAGACTGTTTTTAATGTGTTAGAAGTTATATGCACAAAAACAGGTTTCTGAGAGCAGTAATGTTGAAATACTGCTTCTGTTCAAATGAAGTGAAATCTAGCCGAAATCTGCTCAAAAGCTTTTCTCTCTATTAGAGAAAGCTGTTTCATTCAATATTCAGTGCAAACCTTGCCAAACTGCAGGATGCTTATGCCTTATGAAACACAATGTTTTTGCAATGCTGTAAGACTGTTTTTAATGTGTTAGAAGTTATATGCACAAAAACAGGTTTCTGAGAGCAGTAATGTTGAAATACTGCTTCTGTTCAAATGAAGTGAAATCTAGCCCAAATCTGCTCAAAAGCTTTTCTCTCTATAAGAGAAAGCTGTTTCATTCAATATTCAATGCAAATCTTGCCAAACTGCAGGATGCTTATGCCTTATGAAACACAATGTTTTTGCAAATGCTGTAAGACTGTTTTTAATGTGTTAGAAGTTATATGCACAAAAACAGGTTTCTGAGAGCAGTAATGTTGAAATACTTGCTTCTGTTCAAATGAAGTGAAATCTAGCCCAAATCTGCTCAAAAGCTTTTCTCTCTATTAGAGAAAGCTGTTTCATTCAATATTCAGTGCAAACCTTGCCAAACTGAAGGATGCTTATGCCATATGAAATACAATGTTTTTGCAATGCTGTAAGACTGTTTTTAATGTGTTAGAAGTTATATGCACAAAAACAGGTTTCTGAGAGCAGTAATGTTGAAATACTTGCTTCTGTTCAAATGAAGTGAAATCTAGCCCAAATCTGCTCAAAAGCTTTTCTCTCTATTAGAGAAAGCTGTTTCATTCAATATTCAGTGCAAACCTTGCCAAACTGAAGGATGCTTATGCCATATGAAATACATTGTTTTTGCAATGCTGTAAGACTGTTTTTAATGTGTTCGAAGTTATATGCACAAAAAAAGGTTTCTGAGAGCAGTAATGTTGAAATACTGCTTCTGTTCAAATGAAGTGAAATCTAGCCCAAATCTGCTCAAAACCTTTTCTCTCTATCAGAGAAAGCTGTTTCATTCAATATTCAGTGCAAATCTTGCCAAACTGAAGGATGCTTATGCCTTATGAAATACAATGTTTTTGCAATGCTGTAAGACTGTTTTTAATGTGTTAGAAGTTATATGCACAAAAACAGGTTTCTGAGAGCATTAATGTTGAAATACTGCATCTGTTCAAATGAAGTGAAATCTAGCCGAAATCTGCTCAAAAGCTTTTCTCTCTATTAGAGAAAGCTGTTTGATTCAATATTCAGTGCAAACCTTGCCAAACTGCAGGATGCTTATGCCTTATGAAACACAATGTTTTTGCAATGCTGTAAGACTGTTTTTAATGTGTTAGAAGTTATATGCACAAAAACAGGTTTCTGAGAGCAGTAATGTTGAAATACTGCTTCTGTTCAAATGAAGTGAAATCTAGCTGAAATCTGCTGAAAAGCTTTTCTCTCTATTAGAGAAAGCTGTTTCATTCAATATTCAGTGCAAATCTTGCCAAACTGAAGGATGCTTATGCCTTATGAAATACAATGTTTTTGCAATGCTGTAAGACTGTTTTTAATGTGTTAGAAGTTATATGCACAAAAACAGGTTTCTGAGAGCAGTAATGTTGAAATACTGCATCTGTTCAAATGATGTGAAATCTAGCCGAAATCTGCTCAAAAGCTTTTCTCTCTATTAGAGAAAGCTGTTTCATTCAATATTCAGTGCAAACCTTGCCAAACTGCAGGATGCTTATGCCTTATGAAACACAATGTTTTTGCAATGTTGTAAGACTGTTTTTAATGTGTTAGAAGTTATATGCACAAAAACAGGTTTCTGAGAGCAGTAATGTTGAAATACTGCTTCTGTTCAAATGAAGTGAAATCTAGCCGAAATCTGCTCAAAAGCTTTTCTCTCTATTAAAGAAAGCTGTTTCATTCAATATTCAGTGCAAACCTTGCCAAACTGCAGGATGCTTATGCCTTATGAAACACAATGTTTTTGCAATGCTGTAAGACTGTTTTTAATGTGTTAGAAGTTATATGCACAAAAACAGGTTTCTGAGAGCAGTAATGTTGAAATACTGCTTCTGTTCAAATGAAGTGAAATCTAGCCCAAATCTGCTCAAAAGCTTTTCTCTCTATTAGAGAAAGCTGTTTCATTCAATATTCAATGCAAATCTTGCCAAACTGCAGGATGCTTATGCCTTATGAAACACAATGTTTTTGCAATGCTGTAAGACTGTTTTTAATGTGTTAGAAGTTATATGCACAAAAACAGGTTTCTGAGAGCAGTAATGTTGAAATACTGCTTCTGTTCAAATGAAGTGAAATCTAGCTGAAATCTGCTGAAAAGCTTTTCTCTCTATTAGAGAAAGCTGTTTCATTCAATATTCAGTGCAAATCTTGCCAAACTGAAGGATGCTTATGCCATATGAAATACAATGTTTTTGCAATGCTGTAAGACTGTTTTTAATGTGTTAGAAGTTATATGCACAAAAACAGGTTTCTGAGAGCAGTAATGTTGAAATACTGCATCTGTTCAAATGAAGTGAAATCTAGCCGAAATCTGCTCAAAAGCTTTTCTCTCTATTAGAGAAAGCTGTTTCATTCAATATTCAGTGCAAACCTTGCCAAACTGCAGGATGCTTATGCCTTATGAAACACCATGTTTTTGCAATGCTGTAAGACTGTTTTTAATGTGTTAGAAGTTATATGCACAAAAACAGGTTTCTGAGAGCAGTAATGTTGAAATACTGCATCTGTTCAAATGAAGTGAAATCTAGCCGAAATCTGCTCAAAAGCTTTTCTCTCTATTAGAGAAAGCTGTTTGATTCAATATTCAGTGCAAACCTTGCCAAACTGCAGGATGCTTATGCCTTATGAAACACAATGTTTTTGCAATGCTGTAAGACTGTTTTTAATGTGTTAGAAGTTATATGCACAAAAACAGGTTTCTGAGAGCAGTAATGTTGAAATACTGCTTCTGTTCAAATGGAGTGAAATCTAGCTGAAATCTGCTGAAAAGCTTTTCTCTCTATTAGAGAAAGCTGTTTCAATCAATATTCAGTGCAAATCTTGACAAACTGAAGGATGCTTATGCCTTATGAAATACAATGTTTTTGCAATGCTGTAAGACTGTTTTTAATGTGTTAGAAGTTATATGCACAAAAACAGGTTTCTGAGAGCAGTAATGTTGAAATACTGCATCTGTTCAAATGATGTGAAATCTAGCCGAAATCTGCTCAAAAGCTTTTCTCTCTATTAGAGAAAGCTGTTTCATTCAATATTCAGTGCAAACCTTGCCAAACTGCAGGATGCTTATGCCTTATGAAACACAATGTTTTTGCAATGCTGTAAGACTGTTTTTAATGTGTTAGAAGTTATATGCACAAAAACAGGTTTCTGAGAGCAGTAATGTTGAAATACTGCTTCTGTTCAAATGAAGTGAAATTTAGCCCAAATCTGCTCAAAAGCTTTTCTCTCTATTAGAGAAAGCTGTTTCATTCAATATTCAGTGCAAACCTTGCCAAACTGCATGATGCTTATGCCTTATGAAACACAATGTTTTTGCAATGCTGTAAGACTGTTTTTAATGTGTTAGAAGTTATATGCACAAAAACAGGTTTCTGAGAGCAGTAATGTTGAAATACTACTTCTGTTCAAATGAAGTGAAATCTAGCCCAAATCTGCTCAAAAGCTTTTCTCTCTATAAGAGAAAGCTGTTTCATTCAATATTCAATGCAAATCTTGCCAAACTGCAGGATGCTTATGCCTTATGAAACACAATGTTTTTGCAAATGCTGTAAGACTGTTTTTAATGTGTTAGAAGTTATATGCACAAAAACAGGTTTCTGAGAGCAGTAATGTTGAAATACTTGCTTCTGTTCAAATGAAGTGAAATCTAGCCCAAATCTGCTCAAAAGCTTTTCTCTCTATTAGAGAAAGCTGTTTCATTCAATATTCAGTGCAAACCTTGCCAAACTGAAGGATGCTTATGCCATATGAAATACAATGTTTTTGCAATGCTGTAAGACTGTTTTTAATGTGTTCGAAGTTATATGCACAAAAACAGGTTTCTTAGAGCAGTAATGTTGAAATACTTGCTTCTGTTCAAATGAAGTGAAATCTAGCCCAAATCTGCTCAAAAGCTTTTCTCTCTATTAGAGAAAGCTGTTTCATTCAATATTCAGTGCAAACCTTGCCAAACTGAAGGATGCTTATGCCATATGAAATACATTGTTTTTGCAATGCTGTAAGACTGTTTTTAATGTGTTCGAAGTTATATGCACAAAAAAAGGTTTCTGAGAGCAGTAATGTTGAAATACTGCATCTGTTCAAATGAAGTGAAATCTAGCCGAAATCTGCTCAAAAGCTTTTCTCTCTATTAGAGAAAGCTGTTTGATTCAATATTCAGTGCAAACCTTGCCAAACTGCAGGATGCTTATGCCTTATGAAACACAATGTTTTTGCAATGCTGTAAGACTGTTTTTAATGTGTTAGAAGTTATATGCACAAAAACAGGTTTCTGAGAGCAGTAATGTTGAAATACTGCTTCTGTTCAAATGAAGTGAAATCTAGCTGAAATCTGTTCAAAAGCTTTTCTCTCTATTAGAGAAAGCTGTTTCATTCAATATTCAGTGCAAACCTTGCCAAACTGCAGGATGCTTATGCCTTATGAAACACAATGTTTTTGCAAGCTGTAAGACTGTTTTTAATGTGTTAGAAGTTATATGCACAGAAACAGGTTTCTGAGAGCAGTAATGTTGAAATACTGCTTCTGTTCAAATGAAGTGAAATCTAGCCCAAATCTGCTCAAAAGCTTTTCTCTCTATTAGAGAAAGCTGTTTCATTCAATATTCAGTGCAAATCTTGCCAAACTGAAGGATGCTTATGCCATATGAAATACAATGTTTTTGCAATGCTGTAAGACTGTTTTTAATGTGTTAGAAGTTATATGCACAAAAACAGGTTTCTGAGAGCAGTAATGTTGAAATACTGCATCTGTTCAAATGAAGTGAAATCTAGCCGAAATCTGCTCAAAAGCTTTTCTCTCTATTAGAGAAAGCTGTTTGATTCAATATTCAGTGCAAACCTTGCCAAACTGCAGGATGCTTATGCCTTATGAAACACAATGTTTTTGCAATGCTGTAAGACTGTTTTTAATGTGTTAGAAGTTATATGCACAAAAACAGGTTTCTGAGAGCATTAATGTTGAAATACTGCATCTGTTCAAATGAAGTGAAATCTAGCCGAAATCTGCTCAAAAGCTTTTCTCTCTATTAGATAAAGCTGTTTGATTCAATATTCAGTGCAAACCTTGCCAAACTGCAGGATGCTTATGCCTTATGAAACACAATGTTTTTGCAATGCTGTAAGACTGTTTTTAATGTGTTAGAAGTTATATGCACAAAAACAGGTTTCTGAGAGCAGTAATGTTGAAATACTGCTTCTGTTCAAATGAAGTGAAATCTAGCCCAAATCTGCTCAAAAGCTTTTCTCTCTATTAGAGAAAGCTGTTTCATTCAATATTCAGTGCAAACCTTGCCAAACTACAGGATGCTTATGCCTTATGAAACACAATGTTTTTGCAATGCTGTAAGACTGTTTTTAATGTGTTAGAAGTTATATGCACAAAAAACAGGTTTCTGAGAGCAGTAATGTTGAAATACTGCTTCTGTTCAAATGAAGTGAAATCTAGCCCAAATCTGCTCAAAACCTTTTCTCTCTATCAGAGAAAGCTGTTTCATTCAATATTCAGTGCAAATCTTGCCAAACTGAAGGATGCTTATGCCTTATGAAATACAATGTTTTTGCAATGCTGTAAGACTGTTTTTAATGTGTTAGAAGTTATATGCACAAAAACAGGTTTCTGAGAGCAGTAATGTTGAAATACTGCATCTGTTCAAATGAAGTGAAATCTAGCCGAAATCTGCTCAAAAGCTTTTCTCTCTATTAGAGAAAGCTGTTTGATTCAATATTCAGTGCAAACCTTGCCAAACTGCAGGATGCTTATGCCTTATGAAACACAATGTTTTTGCAATGCTGTAAGACTGTTTTTAATGTGTTAGAAGTTATATGCACAAAAACAGGTTTCTGAGAGCAGTAATGTTGAAATACTGCTTCTGTTCAAATGAAGTGAAATCTAGCTGAAATCTGCTGAAAAGCTTTTCTCTCTATTAGAAGAAAGCTGTTTCAATCAATATTCAGTGCAAATCTTGACAAACTGAAGGATGCTTATGCCTTATGAAATACAATGTTTTTGCAATGCTGTAAGACTGTTTTTAATGTGTTTAGAAGTTATATGCACAAAAACAGGTTTCTGAGAGCAGTAATGTTGAAATACTGCATCTGTTCAAATGATGTGAAATCTAGCCGAAATCTGCTCAAAAGCTTTTCTCTCTATTAGAGAAAGCTGTTTCATTCAATATTCAGTGCAAACCTTGCCAAACTACAGGATGCTTATGCCTTATGAAACACAATGTTTTTGCAATGCTGTAAGACTGTTTTTAATGTGTTAGAAGTTATATGCACAAAAACAGGTTTCTGAGAGCAGTAATGTTGAAATACTGCTTCTGTTCAAATGAAGTGAAATCTAGCCCAAATCTGCTCAAAAGCTTTTCTCTCTATTAGAGAAACCTGTTTCATTCAATATTCAGTGCAAATCTTGCCAAACTGCAGGATGCTCATGCCTTATGAAGCACAATATTTTTGCAATGCTGTAAGACTGTTTTTAATGTGTTAGAAGTTATATGCACAAAAACAGGTTTCTGAGAGCAGTAATGTTGAAATACTGCTTCTGTTCAAATGAAGTGAAATCTAGCTGAAATCTGCTGAAAAGCTTTTCTCTCTATTAGAAGAAAGCTGTTTCAATCAATATTCAGTGCAAATCTTGACAAACTGAAGGATGCTTATGCCTTATGAAATACAATGTTTTTGCAATGCTGTAAGACTGTTTTTAATGTGTTTAGAAGTTATATGCACAAAAACAGGTTTCTGAGAGCAGTAATGTTGAAATACTGCATCTGTTCAAATGATGTGAAATCTAGCCGAAATCTGCTCAAAAGCTTTTCTCTCTATTAAGAGAAAGCTGTTTCATTCAATATTCAGTGCAAACCTTGCCAAACTACAGGATGCTTATGCCTTATGAAACACAATGTTTTTGCAATGCTGTAAGACTGTTTTTAATGTGTTAGAAGTTATATGCACAAAAACAGGTTTCTGAGAGCAGTAATGTTGAAATACTGCTTCTGTTCAAATGAAGTGAAATCTAGCCCAAATCTGCTCAAAAGCTTTTCTCTCTATTAGAGAAACCTGTTTCATTCAATATTCAGTGCAAATCTTGCCAAACTGCAGGATGCTCATGCCTTATGAAGCACAATATTTTTGCAATGCTGTAAGACTGTTTTTAATGTGTTAGAAGTTATATGCACAAAAACAGGTTTCTGAGAGCAGTAATGTTGAAATACTTGCTTCTGTTCAAATGAAGTCAAATCTAGCCCAAATCTGCTCAAAAGCTTTTCTCTCTATTAGATAAAGCTGTTTCATTCAATATTCAGTGCAAACCTTGCCAAACTACAGGATGCTTATGCCTTATGAAACACAATGTTTTTGCAATGCTGTAAGACTGTTTTTAATGTGTTAGAAGTTATATGCACAAAAACAGGTTTCTGAGAGCAGTAATGTTGAAATACTGCTTCTGTTCAAATGAAGTGAAATCTAGCTGAAATCTGCTGAAAAGCTTTTCTCTCTATTAGAGAAAGCTGTTTCATTCAATATTCAGTGCAAATCTTGCCAAACTGAAGGATGCTTATGCCATATGAAATACAATGTTTTTGCAATGCTGTAAGACTGTTTTTAATGTGTTAGAAGTTATATGCACAAAAACAGGTTTCTGAGAGCAGTAATGTTGAAATACTGCATCTGTTCAAATGAAGTGAAATCTAGCCGAAATCTGCTCAAAAGCTTTTCTCTCTATTAGAGAAAGCTGTTTCATTCAATATTCAGTGCAAACCTTGCCAAACTGCAGGATGCTTATGCCTTATGAAACACCATGTTTTTGCAATGCTGTAAGACTGTTTTTAATGTGTTAGAAGTTATATGCACAAAAACAGGTTTCTGAGAGCAGTAATGTTGAAATACTGCATCTGTTCAAATGAAGTGAAATCTAGCCGAAATCTGCTCAAAAGCTTTTCTCTCTATTAGAGAAAGCTGTTTGATTCAATATTCAGTGCAAACCTTGCCAAACTGCAGGATGCTTATGCCTTATGAAACACAATGTTTTTGCAATGCTGTAAGACTGTTTTTAATGTGTTAGAAGTTATATGCACAAAAACAGGTTTCTGAGAGCAGTAATGTTGAAATACTGCTTCTGTTCAAATGAAGTGAAATCTAGCTGAAATCTGCTGAAAAGCTTTTCTCTCTATTAGAGAAAGCTGTTTCAATCAATATTCAGTGCAAATCTTGACAAACTGAAGGATGCTTATGCCTTATGAAATACAATGTTTTTGCAATGCTGTAAGACTGTTTTTAATGTGTTAGAAGTTATATGCACAAAAACAGGTTTCTGAGAGCAGTAATGTTGAAATACTGCATCTGTTCAAATGATGTGAAATCTAGCCGAAATCTGCTCAAAAGCTTTTCTCTCTATTAGAGAAAGCTGTTTCATTCAATATTCAGTGCAAACCTTGCCAAACTGCAGGATGCTTATGCCTTATGAAACACAATGTTTTTGCAATGCTGTAAGACTGTTTTTAATGTGTTAGAAGTTATATGCACAAAAACAGGTTTCTGAGAGCAGTAATGTTGAAATACTGCTTCTGTTCAAATGAAGTGAAATTTAGCCCAAATCTGCTCAAAAGCTTTTCTCTCTATTAGAGAAAGCTGTTTCATTCAATATTCAGTGCAAACCTTGCCAAACTGCATGATGCTTATGCCTTATGAAACACAATGTTTTTGCAATGCTGTAAGACTGTTTTTAATGTGTTAGAAGTTATATGCACAAAAACAGGTTTCTGAGAGCAGTAATGTTGAAATACTACTTCTGTTCAAATGAAGTGAAATCTAGCCCAAATCTGCTCAAAAGCTTTTCTCTCTATTAGAGAAAGCTGTTTCATTCAATATTCAGTGCAAACCTTGCCAAACTGAAGGATGCTTATGCCATATGAAATACAATGTTTTTGCAATGCTGTAAGACTGTTTTTAATGTGTTCGAAGTTATATGCACAAAAACAGGTTTCTGAGAGCAGTAATGTTGAAATACTTGCTTCTGTTCAAATGAAGTGAAATCTAGCCCAAATCTGCTCAAAAGCTTTTCTCTCTATTAGAGAAAGCTGTTTCATTCAATATTCAGTGCAAACCTTGCCAAACTGAAGGATGCTTATGCCATATGAAATACATTGTTTTTGCAATGCTGTAAGACTGTTTTTAATGTGTTCGAAGTTATATGCACAAAAAAAGGTTTCTGAGAGCAGTAATGTTGAAATACTGCTTCTGTTCAAATGAAGTGAAATCTAGCCCAAATCTGCTCAAAACCTTTTCTCTCTATCAGAGAAAGCTGTTTCATTCAATATTCAGTGCAAATCTTGCCAAACTGAAGGATGCTTATGCCTTATGAAATACAATGTTTTTGCAATGCTGTAAGACTGTTTTTAATGTGTTAGAAGTTATATGCACAAAAACAGGTTTCTGAGAGCAGTAATGTTGAAATACTGCATCTGTTCAAATGAAGTGAAATCTAGCCGAAATCTGCTCAAAAGCTTTTCTCTCTATTAGAGAAAGCTGTTTGATTCAATATTCAGTGCAAACCTTGCCAAACTGCAGGATGCTTATGCCTTATGAAACACAATGTTTTTGCAATGCTGTAAGACTGTTTTTAATGTGTTAGAAGTTATATGCACAAAAACAGGTTTCTGAGAGCAGTAATGTTGAAATACTGCTTCTGTTCAAATGAAGTGAAATCTAGCTGAAATCTGTTCAAAAGCTTTTCTCTCTATTAGAGAAAGCTGTTTCATTCAATATTCAGTGCAAACCTTGCCAAACTGCAGGATGCTTATGCCTTATGAAACACAATGTTTTTGCAAGCTGTAAGACTGTTTTTAATGTGTTAGAAGTTATATGCACAGAAACAGGTTTCTGAGAGCAGTAATGTTGAAATACTGCTTCTGTTCAAATGAAGTGAAATCTAGCCCAAATCTGCTCAAAAGCTTTTCTCTCTATTAGAGAAAGCTGTTTCATTCAATATTCAGTGCAAATCTTGCCAAACTGAAGGATGCTTATGCCATATGAAATACAATGTTTTTGCAATGCTGTAAGACTGTTTTTAATGTGTTAGAAGTTATATGCACAAAAACAGGTTTCTGAGAGCAGTAATGTTGAAATACTGCATCTGTTCAAATGAAGTGAAATCTAGCCGAAATCTGCTCAAAAGCTTTTCTCTCTATTAGAGAAAGCTGTTTGATTCAATATTCAGTGCAAACCTTGCCAAACTGCAGGATGCTTATGCCTTATGAAACACAATGTTTTTGCAATGCTGTAAGACTGTTTTTAATGTGTTAGAAGTTATATGCACAAAAACAGGTTTCTGAGAGCATTAATGTTGAAATACTGCATCTGTTCAAATGAAGTGAAATCTAGCCGAAATCTGCTCAAAAGCTTTTCTCTCTATTAGATAAAGCTGTTTGATTCAATATTCAGTGCAAACCTTGCCAAACTGCAGGATGCTTATGCCTTATGAAACACAATGTTTTTGCAATGCTGTAAGACTGTTTTTAATGTGTTAGAAGTTATATGCACAAAAACAGGTTTCTGAGAGCAGTAATGTTGAAATACTGCTTCTGTTCAAATGAAGTGAAATCTAGCCCAAATCTGCTCAAAAGCTTTTCTCTCTATTAGAGAAAGCTGTTTCATTCAATATTCAGTGCAAACCTTGCCAAACTACAGGATGCTTATGCCTTATGAAACACAATGTTTTTGCAATGCTGTAAGACTGTTTTTAATGTGTTAGAAGTTATATGCACAAAAAACAGGTTTCTGAGAGCAGTAATGTTGAAATACTGCTTCTGTTCAAATGAAGTGAAATCTAGCCCAAATCTGCTCAAAACCTTTTCTCTCTATCAGAGAAAGCTGTTTCATTCAATATTCAGTGCAAATCTTGCCAAACTGAAGGATGCTTATGCCTTATGAAATACAATGTTTTTGCAATGCTGTAAGACTGTTTTTAATGTGTTAGAAGTTATATGCACAAAAACAGGTTTCTGAGAGCAGTAATGTTGAAATACTGCATCTGTTCAAATGAAGTGAAATCTAGCCGAAATCTGCTCAAAAGCTTTTCTCTCTATTAGAGAAAGCTGTTTGATTCAATATTCAGTGCAAACCTTGCCAAACTGCAGGATGCTTATGCCTTATGAAACACAATGTTTTTGCAATGCTGTAAGACTGTTTTTAATGTGTTAGAAGTTATATGCACAAAAACAGGTTTCTGAGAGCAGTAATGTTGAAATACTGCTTCTGTTCAAATGAAGTGAAATCTAGCTGAAATCTGCTGAAAAGCTTTTCTCTCTATTAGAAGAAAGCTGTTTCAATCAATATTCAGTGCAAATCTTGACAAACTGAAGGATGCTTATGCCTTATGAAATACAATGTTTTTGCAATGCTGTAAGACTGTTTTTAATGTGTTTAGAAGTTATATGCACAAAAACAGGTTTCTGAGAGCAGTAATGTTGAAATACTGCATCTGTTCAAATGATGTGAAATCTAGCCGAAATCTGCTCAAAAGCTTTTCTCTCTATTAGAGAAAGCTGTTTCATTCAATATTCAGTGCAAACCTTGCCAAACTACAGGATGCTTATGCCTTATGAAACACAATGTTTTTGCAATGCTGTAAGACTGTTTTTAATGTGTTAGAAGTTATATGCACAAAAACAGGTTTCTGAGAGCAGTAATGTTGAAATACTGCTTCTGTTCAAATGAAGTGAAATCTAGCCCAAATCTGCTCAAAAGCTTTTCTCTCTATTAGAGAAACCTGTTTCATTCAATATTCAGTGCAAATCTTGCCAAACTGCAGGATGCTCATGCCTTATGAAGCACAATATTTTTGCAATGCTGTAAGACTGTTTTTAATGTGTTAGAAGTTATATGCACAAAAACAGGTTTCTGAGAGCAGTAATGTTGAAATACTTGCTTCTGTTCAAATGAAGTCAAATCTAGCCCAAATCTGCTCAAAAGCTTTTCTCTCTATTAGAGAAAGCTGTTTCATTCAATATTCAGTGCAAATTTTGCCAAACTGCATGATACTTATGCCTTATGAAACACAATGTTTTTGCAATGCTGTAAGACTGTTTTTAATGTGTTAGAAGTTATATGCACAAAAACAGGTTTCTGAGAGCAGTAATGTTGAAATACTGCATCTGTTCAAATGATGTGAAATCTAGCCGAAATCTGCTCAAAAGCTTTTCTCTCTATTAGAGAAAGCTGTTTCATTCAATATTCAGTGCAAACCTTGCCAAACTACAGGATGCTTATGCCTTATGAAACACAATGTTTTTGCAATGCTGTAAGACTGTTTTTAATGTGTTAGAAGTTATATGCACAAAAACAGGTTTCTGAGAGCAGTAATGTTGAAATACTGCTTCTGTTCAAATGAAGTGAAATCTAGCCCAAATCTGCTCAAAACCTTTTCTCTCTATCAGAGAAAGCTGTTTCATTCAATATTCAGTGCAAATCTTGCCAAACTGAAGGATGCTTATGCCTTATGAAATACAATGTTTTTGCAATGCTGTAAGACTGTTTTTAATGTGTTAGAAGTTATATGCACAAAAACAGGTTTCTGAGAGCAGTAATGTTGAAATACTGCATCTGTTCAAATGAAGTGAAATCTAGCCGAAATCTGCTCAAAAGCTTTTCTCTCTATTAGAGAAAGCTGTTTGATTCAATATTCAGTGCAAACCTTGCCAAACTGCAGGATGCTTATGCCTTATGAAACACAATGTTTTTGCAATGCTGTAAGACTGTTTTTAATGTGTTAGAAGTTATATGCACAAAAACAGGTTTCTGAGAGCAGTAAATGTTGAAATACTGCATCTGTTCAAATGAAGTGAAATCTAGCCGAAATCTGCTCAAAAGCTTTTCTCTCTATTAGAGAAAGCTGTTTGATTCAATATTCAGTGCAAATCTTGCCAAACTGAAGGATGCTTATGCCTTATGAAATACAATGTTTTTGCAATGCTGTAAGACTGTTTTTAATGTGTTAGAAGTTATATGCACAAAAACAGGTTTCTGAGAGCAGTAATGTTGAAATACTACTTCTGTTCAAATGAAGTGAAATCTAGCCCAAATCTGCTCAAAAGCTTTTCTCTCTATTAGAGAAAGCTGTTTCATTCAATATTCAATGCAAATCTTGCCAAACTGCAGGATGCTTATGCCTTATGAAACACAATGTTTTTGCAAATGCTGTAAGACTGTTTTTAATGTGTTAGAAGTTATATGCACAAAAACAGGTTTCTGAGAGCAGTAATGTTGAAATACTTGCTTCTGTTCAAATGAAGTGAAATCTAGCCCAAATCTGCTCAAAAGCTTTTCTCTCTATTAGAGAAAGCTGTTTCATTCAATATTCAGTGCAAACCTTGCCAAACTGAAGGATGCTTATGCCATATGAAATACAATGTTTTTGCAATGCTGTAAGACTGTTTTTAATGTGTTCGAAGTTATATGCACAAAAAAAGGTTTCTGAGAGCAGTAATGTTGAAATACTGCTTCTGTTCAAATGAAGTGAAATCTAGCCCAAATCTGCTCAAAACCTTTTCTCTCTATCAGAGAAAGCTGTTTCATTCAATATTCAGTGCAAATCTTGCCAAACTGAAGGATGCTTATGCCTTATGAAATACAATGTTTTTGCAATGCTGTAAGACTGTTTTTAATGTGTTAGAAGTTATATGCACAAAAACAGGTTGCTGAGAGCAGTAATGTTGAAATACTGCATCTGTTCAAATGAAGTGAAATCTAGCCGAAATCTGCTCAAAAGCTTTTCTCTCTATTAGAGAAAGCTGTTTGATTCAATATTCAGTGCAAACCTTGCCAAACTGCAGGATGCTTATGCCTTATGAAACACAATGTTTTTGCAATGCTGTAAGACTGTTTTTAATGTGTTAGAAGTTATATGCACAAAAACAGGTTTCTGAGAGCAGTAATGTTGAAATACTTGCTTCTGTTCAAATGAACTCAAATCTAGCCCAAATCTGCTCAAAAGCTTTTCTCTCTATTAGAGAAAGCTGTTTCATTCAATATTCAGTGCAAACCTTGCCAAACTGCATGATGCTTATGCCTTATGAAACACAATGTTTTTGCAATGCTGTAAGACTGTTTTTAATGTGTTAGAAGTTATATGCACAAAAACAGGTTTCTGAGAGCAGTAATGTTGAAATACTGCATCTGTTCAAATGAAGTGAAATCTAGCCGAAATCTGCTCAAAAGCTTTTCTCTCTATTAGAGAAAGCTGTTTGATTCAATATTCAGTGCAAATCTTGCCAAACTGAAGGATGCTTATGCCTTATGAAATACAATGTTTTTGCAATGCTGTAAGACTGTTTTTAATGTGTTAGAAGTTATATGCACAAAAACAGGTTTCTGAGAGCAGTAATGTTGAAATACTGCATCTGTTCAAATGAAGTGAAATCTAGCCCAAATCTGCTCAAAACCTTTTCTCTCTATCAGAGAAAGCTGTTTCATTCAATATTCAGTGCAAATCTTGCCAAACTGAAGGATGCTTATGCCTTATGAAATACAATGTTTTTGCAATGCTGTAAGACTGTTTTTAATGTGTTAGAAGTTATATGCACAAAAACAGGTTTCTGAGAGCAGTAATGTTGAAATACTGCATCTGTTCAAATGAAGTGAAATCTAGCCGAAATCTGCTCAAAAGCTTTTCTCTCTATTAGAGAAAGCTGTTTGATTCAATATTCAGTGCAAACCTTGCCAAACTGCAGGATGCTTATGCCTTATGAAACACAATGTTTTTGCAATGCTGTAAGACTGTTTTTAATGTGTTAGAAGTTATATGCACAAAAACAGGTTTCTGAGAGCAGTAATGTTGAAATACTGCTTCTGTTCAAATGAAGTGAAATCTAGCTGAAATCTGTTCAAAAGCTTTTCTCTCTATTAGAGAAAGCTGTTTCATTCAATATTCAGTGCAAACCTTGCCAAACTGCAGGATGCTTATGCCTTATGAAACACAATGTTTTTGCAATGCTGTAAGACTGTTTTTAATGTGTTAGAAGTTATATGCACAGAAACAGGTTTCTGAGAGCAGTAATGTTGAAATACTGCTTCTGTTCAAATGAAGTGAAATCTAGCCCAAATCTGCTCAAAAGCTTTTCTCTCTAT
The DNA here is from genome assembly GCF_023724105.1 of Carassius gibelio. Taxonomy (NCBI): domain Eukaryota; kingdom Metazoa; phylum Chordata; class Actinopteri; order Cypriniformes; family Cyprinidae; genus Carassius; species Carassius gibelio. Next base: position 1,548,204 of record NC_068418.1, read on the forward strand.
TATAGAAAGCTGTTTCATTCAATATTCAATGCAAATCTTGCCAAACTGCAGGATGCTTATGCCTTATGAAACACAATGTTTTTGCAATGCTGTAAGACTGTTTTTAATGTGTTAGAAGTTATATGCACAAAAACAGGTTTCTGAGAGCAGTAATGTTGAAATACTGCATCTGTTCAAATGATGTGAAATCTAGCCGAAATCTGCTCAAAAGCTTTTCTCTCTATTAGAGAAAGCTGTTTCATTCAATATTCAGTGCAAACCTTGCCAAACTACAGGATGCTTATGCCTTATGAAACACAATGTTTTTGCAATGCTGTAAGACTGTTTTTAATGTGTTAGAAGTTATATGCACAAAAACAGGTTTCTGAGAGCAGTAATGTTGAAATACTGCTTCTGTTCAAATGAAGTGAAATCTAGCCCAAATCTGCTCAAAACCTTTTCTCTCTATCAGAGAAAGCTGTTTCATTCAATATTCAGTGCAAATCTTGCCAAACTGAAGGATGCTTATGCCTTATGAAATACAATGTTTTTGCAATGCTGTAAGACTGTTTTTAATGTGTTAGAAGTTATATGCACAAAAACAGGTTTCTGAGAGCAGTAATGTTGAAATACTGCTTCTGTTCAAATGAAGTGAAATCTAGCCCAAATCTGCTCAAAACCTTTTCTCTCTATCAGAGAAAGCTGTTTCATTCAATATTCAGTGCAAATCTTGCCAAACTGAAGGATGCTTATGCCTTATGAAATACAATGTTTTTGCAATGCTGTAAGACTGTTTTTAATGTGTTAGAAGTTATATGCACAAAAACAGGTTTCTGAGAGCAGTAATGTTGAAATACTGCATCTGTTCAAATGAAGTGAAATCTAGCCGAAATCTGCTCAAAAGCTTTTCTCTCTATTAGAGAAAGCTGTTTGATTCAATATTCAGTGCAAACCTTGCCAAACTGCAGGATGCTTATGCCTTATGAAACACAATGTTTTTGCAATGCTGTAAGACTGTTTTTAATGTGTTAGAAGTTATATGCACAAAAACAGGTTTCTGAGAGCAGTAATGTTGAAATACTGCTTCTGTTCAAATGAAGTAAAATCTAGCTGAAATCTGCTGAAAAGCTTTTCTCTCTATTAGAAGAAAGCTGTTTCAATCAATATTCAGTGCAAATCTTGACAAACTGAAGGATGCTTATGCCTTATGAAATACAATGTTTTTGCAATGCTGTAAGACTGTTTTTAATGTGTTAGAAGTTATATGCACAAAAACAGGTTTCTGAGAGCAGTAATGTTGAAATACTGCATCTGTTCAAATGATGTGAAATCTAGCCGAAATCTGCTCAAAAGCTTTTCTCTCTATTAAAGAAAGCTGTTTCATTCAATATTCAGTGCAAACCTTGCCAAACTACAGGATGCTTATGCCTTATGAAACACAATGTTTTTGCAATGCTGTAAGACTGTTTTTAATGTGTTAGAAGTTATATGCACAAAAACAGGTTTCTGAGAGCAGTAATGTTGAAATACTGCTTCTGTTCAAATGAAGTGAAATCTAGCCCAAATCTGCTCAAAAGCTTTTCTCTCTATTAGAGAAACCTGTTTCATTCAATATTCAGTGCAAATCTTGCCAAACTGCAGGATGCTTATGCCTTATGAAGCACAATATTTTTGCAATGCTGTAAGACTGTTTTTAATGTGTTAGAAGTTATATGCACAAAAACAGGTTTCTGAGAGCAGTAATGTTGAAATACTTGCTTCTGTTCAAATGAAGTCAAATCTAGCCCAAATCTGCTCAAAAGCTTTTCTCTCTATTAGAGAAAGCTGTTTCATTCAATATTCAGTGCAAATTTTGCCAAACTGCATGATGCTTATGCCTTATGAAACACAATGTTTTTGCAATGCTGTAAGACTGTTTTTAATGTGTTAGAAGTTATATGCACAAAAACAGGTTTCTGAGAGCAGTAAATGTTGAAATACTGCATCTGTTCAAATGAAGTGAAATCTAGCCGAAATCTGCTCAAAAGCTTTTCTCTCTATTAGAGAAAGCTGTTTGATTCAATATTCAGTGCAAATCTTGCCAAACTGAAGGATGCTTATGCCTTATGAAATACAATGTTTTTGCAATGCTGTAAGACTGTTTTTAATGTGTTAGAAGTTATATGCACAAAAACAGGTTTCTGAGAGCAGTAATGTTGAAATACTGCATCTGTTCAAATGAAGTCAAATCTAGCCCAAATCTGCTCAAAAGCTTTTCTCTCTATTAGAGAAAGCTGTTTCATTCAATATTCAGTGCAAACCTTGCCAAACTGCATGATGCTTATGCCTTATGAAATACAATGTTTTTGCAATGCTGTAAGACTGTTTTTAATGTGTTAGAAGTTATATGCACCAAAACAGGTTTCTGAGAGCAGTAATGTTGAAATACTGCATCTGTTCAAATGAAGTCAAATCTAGCCCAAATCTGCTCAAAAGCTTTTCTCTCTATTAGAGAAAGCTGTTTCATTCAATATTCAATGCAAATCTTGCCAAACTGCAGGATGCTTATGCCTTATGAAACACAATGTTTTTGCAAATGCTGTAAGACTGTTTTTAATGTGTTAGAAGTTATATGCACAAAAACAGGTTTCTGAGAGCAGTAATGTTGAAATACTTGCTTCTGTTCAAATGAAGTGAAATCTAGCCCAAATCTGCTCAAAAGCTTTTCTCTCTATTAGAGAAAGCTGTTTCATTCAATATTCAGTGCAAACCTTGCCAAACTGAAGGATGCTTATGCCATATGAAATACAATGTTTTTGCAATGCTGTAAGACTGTTTTTAATGTGTTCGAAGTTATATGCACAAAAAAAGGTTTCTGAGAGCAGTAATGTTGAAATACTGCTTCTGTTCAAATGAAGTGAAATCTAGCCCAAATCTGCTCAAAACCTTTTCTCTCTATCAGAGAAAGCTGTTTCATTCAATATTCAGTGCAAATCTTGCAAAACTGAAGGATGCTTATGCCTTATGAAATACAATGTTTTTGCAATGCTGTAAGACTGTTTTTAATGTGTTAGAAGTTATATGCACAAAAACAGGTTGCTGAGAGCAGTAATGTTGAAATACTGCATCTGTTCAAATGAAGTGAAATCTAGCCGAAATCTGCTCAAAAGCTTTTCTCTCTATTAGAGAAAGCTGTTTGATTCAATATTCAGTGCAAACCTTGCCAAACTGCAGGATGCTTATGCCTTATGAAACACAATGTTTTTGCAATGCTGTAAGACTGTTTTTAATGTGTTAGAAGTTATATGCACAAAAACAGGTTTCTGAGAGCAGTAATGTTGAAATACTTGCTTCTGTTCAAATGAACTCAAATCTAGCCCAAATCTGCTCAAAAGCTTTTCTCTCTATTAGAGAAAGCTGTTTCATTCAATATTCAGTGCAAACCTTGCCAAACTGCATGATGCTTATGCCTTATGAAACACAATGTTTTTGCAATGCTGTAAGACTGTTTTTAATGTGTTAGAAGTTATATGCACAAAAACAGGTTTCTGAGAGCAGTAATGTTGAAATACTGCATCTGTTCAAATGAAGTGAAATCTAGCCGAAATCTGCTCAAAAGCTTTTCTCTCTATTAGAGAAAGCTGTTTGATTCAATATTCAGTGCAAATCTTGCCAAACTGAAGGATGCTTATGCCTTATGAAATACAATGTTTTTGCAATGCTGTAAGACTGTTTTTAATGTGTTAGAAGTTATATGCACAAAAACAGGTTTCTGAGAGCAGTAATGTTGAAATACTGCATCTGTTCAAATGAAGTGAAATCTAGCCCAAATCTGCTCAAAACCTTTTCTCTCTATCAGAGAAAGCTGTTTCATTCAATATTCAGTGCAAATCTTGCCAAACTGAAGGATGCTTATGCCTTATGAAATACAATGTTTTTGCAATGCTGTAAGACTGTTTTTAATGTGTTAGAAGTTATATGCACAAAAACAGGTTTCTGAGAGCAGTAATGTTGAAATACTGCATCTGTTCAAATGAAGTGAAATCTAGCCGAAATCTGCTCAAAAGCTTTTCTCTCTATTAGAGAAAGCTGTTTGATTCAATATTCAGTGCAAACCTTGCCAAACTGCAGGATGCTTATGCCTTATGAAACACAATGTTTTTGCAATGCTGTAAGACTGTTTTTAATGTGTTAGAAGTTATATGCACAAAAACAGGTTTCTGAGAGCAGTAATGTTGAAATACTGCTTCTGTTCAAATGAAGTGAAATCTAGCTGAAATCTGTTCAAAAGCTTTTCTCTCTATTAGAGAAAGCTGTTTCATTCAATATTCAGTGCAAACCTTGCCAAACTGCAGGATGCTTATGCCTTATGAAACACAATGTTTTTGCAATGCTGTAAGACTGTTTTTAATGTGTTAGAAGTTATATGCACAGAAACAGGTTTCTGAGAGCAGTAATGTTGAAATACTGCTTCTGTTCAAATGAAGTGAAATCTAGCCCAAATCTGCTCAAAAGCTTTTCTCTCTATTATAGAAAGCTGTTTCATTCAATATTCAATGCAAATCTTGCCAAACTGCAGGATGCTTATGCCTTATGAAACACAATGTTTTTGCAATGCTGTAAGACTGTTTTTAATGTGTTAGAAGTTATATGCACAAAAACAGGTTTCTGAGAGCAGTAATGTTGAAATACTGCTTCTGTTCAAATGAAGTGAAATCTAGCTGAAATCTGCTGAAAAGCTTTTCTCTCTATTAGAGAAAGCTGTTTCATTCAATATTCAGTGCAAATCTTGCCAAACTGAAGGATGCTTATGCCTTATGAAATACAATGTTTTTGCAATGCTGTAAGACTGTTTTTAATGTGTTAGAAGTTATATGCACAAAACAGGTTTCTGAGAGCAGTAATGTTGAAATACTGCATCTGTTCAAATGAAGTCAAATCTAGCCCAAATCTGCTCAAAAGCTTTTCTCTCTATTAGAGAAACCTGTTTCATTCAATATTCAGTGCAAATCTTGCCAAACTGCAGGATGCTTATGCCTTATGAAGCACAATATTTTTGCAATGCTGTAAGACTGTTTTTAATGTGTTAGAAGTTATATGCACAAAAACAGGTTTCTGAGAGCAGTAATGTTGAAATACTTGCTTCTGTTCAAATGAAGTCAAATCTAGCCCAAATCTGCTCAAAAGCTTTTCTCTCTATTAGAGAAAGCTGTTTCATTCAATATTCAGTGCAAATTTTGCCAAACTGCATGATGCTTATGCCTTATGAAACACAATGTTTTTGCAATGCTGTAAGACTGTTTTTAATGTGTTAGAAGTTATATGCACAAAAACAGGTTTCTGAGAGCAGTAAATGTTGAAATACTGCATCTGTTCAAATGAAGTGAAATCTAGCCGAAATCTGCTCAAAAGCTTTTCTCTCTATTAGAGAAAGCTGTTTGATTCAATATTCAGTGCAAATCTTGCCAAACTGAAGGATGCTTATGCCTTATGAAATACAATGTTTTTGCAATGCTGTAAGACTGTTTTTAATGTGTTAGAAGTTATATGCACAAAAACAGGTTTCTGAGAGCAGTAATGTTGAAATACTGCATCTGTTCAAATGAAGTCAAATCTAGCCCAAATCTGCTCAAAAGCTTTTCTCTCTATTAGAGAAAGCTGTTTCATTCAATATTCAGTGCAAACCTTGCCAAACTGCATGATGCTTATGCCTTATGAAATACAATGTTTTTGCAATGCTGTAAGACTGTTTTTAATGTGTTAGAAGTTATATGCACCAAAACAGGTTTCTGAGAGCAGTAATGTTGAAATACTGCATCTGTTCAAATGAAGTCAAATCTAGCCCAAATCTGCTCAAAAGCTTTTCTCTCTATTAGAGAAAGCTGTTTCATTCAATATTCAGTGCAAACCTTGCCAAACTGCATGATGCTTATGCCTTATGAAACACAATGTTTTTGCAATGCTGTAAGACTGTTTTTAATGTGTTAGAAGTTATATGCACAAAAACAGGTTTCTGAGAGCAGTAATGTTGAAATACTACTTCTGTTCAAATGAAGTGAAATCTAGCCCAAATCTGCTCAAAAGCTTCTCTCTCTTAGAGAGAAAGCTGTTTCATTCAATATTCAATGCAAATCTTGCCAAACTGCAGGATGCTTATGCCTTATGAAACACAATGTTTTTGCAAATGCTGTAAGACTGTTTTTAATGTGTTAGAAGTTATATGCACAAAAACAGGTTTCTGAGAGCAGTAATGTTGAAATACTTGCTTCTGTTCAAATGAAGTGAAATCTAGCCCAAATCTGCTCAAAAGCTTTTCTCTCTATTAGAGAAAGCTGTTTCATTCAATATTCAGTGCAAACCTTGCCAAACTGAAGGATGCTTATGCCATATGAAATACAATGTTTTTGCAATGCTGTAAGACTGTTTTTAATGTGTTCGAAGTTATATGCACAAAAAAAGGTTTCTGAGAGCAGTAATGTTGAAATACTGCTTCTGTTCAAATGAAGTGAAATCTAGCCCAAATCTGCTCAAAACCTTTTCTCTCTATCAGAGAAAGCTGTTTCATTCAATATTCAGTGCAAATCTTGCCAAACTGAAGGATGCTTATGCCTTATGAAATACAATGTTTTTGCAATGCTGTAAGACTGTTTTTAATGTGTTAGAAGTTATATGCACAAAAACAGGTTGCTGAGAGCAGTAATGTTGAAATACTGCATCTGTTCAAATGAAGTGAAATCTAGCCGAAATCTGCTCAAAAGCTTTTCTCTCTATTAGAGAAAGCTGTTTGATTCAATATTCAGTGCAAACCTTGCCAAACTGCAGGATGCTTATGCCTTATGAAACACAATGTTTTTGCAATGCTGTAAGACTGTTTTTAATGTGTTAGAAGTTATATGCACAAAAACAGGTTTCTGAGAGCAGTAATGTTGAAATACTTGCTTCTGTTCAAATGAACTCAAATCTAGCCCAAATCTGCTCAAAAGCTTTTCTCTCTATTAGAGAAAGCTGTTTCATTCAATATTCAGTGCAAACCTTGCCAAACTGCATGATGCTTATGCCTTATGAAACACAATGTTTTTGCAATGCTGTAAGACTGTTTTTAATGTGTTAGAAGTTATATGCACAAAAACAGGTTTCTGAGAGCAGTAATGTTGAAATACTGCATCTGTTCAAATGAAGTGAAATCTAGCCGAAATCTGCTCAAAAGCTTTTCTCTCTATTAGAGAAAGCTGTTTGATTCAATATTCAGTGCAAATCTTGCCAAAGTGAAGGATGCTTATGCCTTATGAAATACAATGTTTTTGCAATGCTGTAAGACTGTTTTTAATGTGTTAGAAGTTATATGCACAAAAACAGGTTTCTGAGAGCAGTAATGTTGAAATACTGCATCTGTTCAAATGAAGTGAAATCTAGCCCAAATCTGCTCAAAACCTTTTCTCTCTATCAGAGAAAGCTGTTTCATTCAATATTCAGTGCAAATCTTGCCAAACTGAAGGATGCTTATGCCTTATGAAATACAATGTTTTTGCAATGCTGTAAGACTGTTTTTAATGTGTTAGAAGTTATATGCACAAAAACAGGTTTCTGAGAGCAGTAATGTTGAAATACTGCATCTGTTCAAATGAAGTGAAATCTAGCCGAAATCTGCTCAAAAGCTTTTCTCTCTATTAGAGAAAGCTGTTTGATTCAATATTCAGTGCAAACCTTGCCAAACTGCAGGATGCTTATGCCTTATGAAACACAATGTTTTTGCAATGCTGTAAGACTGTTTTTAATGTGTTAGAAGTTATATGCACAAAAACAGGTTTCTGAGAGCAGTAATGTTGAAATACTGCTTCTGTTCAAATGAAGTGAAATCTAGCTGAAATCTGTTCAAAAGCTTTTCTCTCTATTAGAGAAAGCTGTTTGATTCAATATTCAGTGCAAACCTTGCCAAACTGCAGGATGCTTATGCCTTATGAAACACAATGTTTTTGCAATGCTGTAAGACTGTTTTTAATGTGTTAGAAGTTATATGCACAGAAACAGGTTTCTGAGAGCAGTAATGTTGAAATACTGCTTCTGTTCAAATGAAGTGAAATCTAGCCCAAATCTGCTCAAAAGCTTTTCTCTCTATTATAGAAAGCTGTTTCATTCAATATTCAATGCAAATCTTGCCAAACTGCAGGATGCTTATGCCTTATGAAACACAATGTTTTTGCAATGCTGTAAGACTGTTTTTAATGTGTTAGAAGTTATATGCACAAAAACAGGTTTCTGAGAGCAGTAATGTTGAAATACTGCTTCTGTTCAAATGAAGTGAAATCTAGCTGAAATCTGCTGAAAAGCTTTTCTCTCTATTAGAGAAAGCTGTTTCATTCAATATTCAGTGCAAATCTTGCCAAACTGAAGGATGCTTATGCCTTATGAAATACAATGTTTTTGCAATGCTGTAAGACTGTTTTTAATGTGTTAGAAGTTATATGCACAAAAACAGGTTGCTGAGAGCAGTAATGTTGAAATACTGCATCTGTTCAAATGAAGTGAAATCTAGCCGAAATCTGCTCAAAAGCTTTTCTCTCTATTAGAGAAAGCTGTTTCATTCAATATTCAGTGCAAACCTTGCCAAACTGCAGGATGCTTATGCCTTATGAAACACAATGTTTTTGCAATGCTGTAAGACTGTTTTTAATGTGTTAGAAGTTATATGCACAAAAACAGGTTTCTGAGAGCAGTAATGTTGAAATACTTGCTTCTGTTCAAATGAACTCAAATCTAGCCCAAATCTGCTCAAAAGCTTTTCTCTCTATTAGAGAAAGCTGTTTCATTCAATATTCAGTGCAAACCTTGCCAAACTGCATGATGCTTATGCCTTATGAAACACAATGTTTTTGCAATGCTGTAAGACTGTTTTTAATGTGTTAGAAGTTATATGCACAAAAACAGGTTTCTGAGAGCAGTAATGTTGAAATACTGCATCTGTTCAAATGAAGTGAAATCTAGCCGAAATCTGCTCAAAAGCTTTTCTCTCTATTAGAGAAAGCTGTTTGATTCAATATTCAGTGCAAATCTTGCCAAAGTGAAGGATGCTTATGCCTTATGAAATACAATGTTTTTGCAATGCTGTAAGACTGTTTTTAATGTGTTAGAAGTTATATGCACAAAAACAGGTTTCTGAGAGCAGTAATGTTGAAATACTGCATCTGTTCAAATGAAGTGAAATCTAGCCCAAATCTGCTCAAAACCTTTTCTCTCTATCAGAGAAAGCTGTTTCATTCAATATTCAGTGCAAATCTTGCCAAACTGAAGGATGCTTATGCCTTATGAAATACAATGTTTTTGCAATGCTGTAAGACTGTTTTTAATGTGTTAGAAGTTATATGCACAAAAACAGGTTTCTGAGAGCAGTAATGTTGAAATACTGCATCTGTTCAAATGAAGTGAAATCTAGCCGAAATCTGCTCAAAAGCTTTTCTCTCTATTAGAGAAAGCTGTTTGATTCAATATTCAGTGCAAACCTTGCCAAACTGCAGGATGCTTATGCCTTATGAAACACAATGTTTTTGCAATGCTGTAAGACTGTTTTTAATGTGTTAGAAGTTATATGCACAAAAACAGGTTTCTGAGAGCAGTAATGTTGAAATACTGCTTCTGTTCAAATGAAGTGAAATCTAGCTGAAATCTGTTCAAAAGCTTTTCTCTCTATTAGAGAAAGCTGTTTCATTCAATATTCAGTGCAAACCTTGCCAAACTGCAGGATGCTCATGCCTTATGAAACACAATGTTTTTGCAATGCTGTAAGACTGTTTTTAATGTGTTAGAAGTTATATGCACAGAAACAGGTTTCTGAGAGCAGTAATGTTGAAATACTGCTTCTGTTCAAATGAAGTGAAATCTAGCCCAAATCTGCTCAAAAGCTTTTCTCTCTATTATAGAAAGCTGTTTCATTCAATATTCAATGCAAATCTTGCCAAACTGCAGGATGCTTATGCCTTATGAAACACAATGTTTTTGCAATGCTGTAAGACTGTTTTTAATGTGTTAGAAGTTATATGCACAAAAACAGGTTTCTGAGAGCAGTAATGTTGAAATACTGCTTCTGTTCAAATGAAGTGAAATCTAGCTGAAATCTGCTGAAAAGCTTTTCTCTCTATTAGAGAAAGCTGTTTCATTCAATATTCAGTGCAAATCTTGCCAAACTGAAGGATGCTTATGCCTTATGAAATACAATGTTTTTGCAATGCTGTAAGACTGTTTTTAATGTGTTAGAAGTTATATGCACAAAACAGGTTTCTGAGAGCAGTAATGTTGAAATACTGCATCTGTTCAAATGAAGTCAAATCTAGCCCAAATCTGCTCAAAAGCTTTTCTCTCTATTAGAGAAAGCTGTTTCATTCAATATTCAGTGCAAACCTTGCCAAACTGCATGATGCTTATGCCTTATGAAACACAATGTTTTTGCAATGCTGTAAGACTGTTTTTAATGTGTTAGAAGTTATATGCACAAAAACAGGTTTCTGAGAGCAGTAATGTTGAAATACTACTTCTGTTCAAATGAAGTGAAATCTAGCCCAAATCTGCTCAAAAGCTTTTCTCTCTATTAGAGAAGGCTGTTTCATTCAATATTCAATGCAAATCTTGCCAAACTGCAGGATGCTTATGCCTTATGAAACACAATGTTTTTGCAAATGCTGTAAGACTGTTTTTAATGTGTTAGAAGTTATATACACAAAAACAGGTTTCTGAGAGCAGTAATGTTGAAATACTTGCTTCTGTTCAAATGAAGTGAAATCTAGCCCAAATCTGCTCAAAAGCTTTTCTCTCTATTAGAGAAAGCTGTTTTATTCAATATTCAGTGCAAACCTTGCCAAACTGAAGGATGCTTATGCCATATGAAATACAATGTTTTTGCAATGCTGTAAGACTGTTTTTAATGTGTTCGAAGTTATATGCACAAAAACAGGTTTCTGAGAGCAGTAATGTTGAAATACTTGCTTCTGTTCAAATGAAGTGAAATCTAGCCCAAATCTGCTCAAAAGCTTTTCTCTCTATTAGAGAAAGCTGTTTCATTCAATATTCAGTGCAAACCTTGCCAAACTGAAGGATGCTTATGCCATATGAAATACAATGTTTTTGCAATGCTGTAAGACTGTTTTTAATGTGTTCGAAGTTATATGCACAAAAAAAGGTTTCTGAGAGCAGTAATGTTGAAATACTGCTTCTGTTCAAATGAAGTGAAATCTAGCCCAAATCTGCTCAAAACCTTTTCTCTCTATCAGAGAAAGCTGTTTCATTCAATATTCAGTGCAAATCTTGCCAAACTGAAGGATGCTTATGCCTTATGAAATACAATGTTTTTGCAATGCTGTAAGACTGTTTTTAATGTGTTAGAAGTTATATGCACAAAAACAGGTTTCTGAGAGCAGTAATGTTGAAATACTGCATCTGTTCAAATGAAGTGAAATCTAGCCGAAATCTGCTCAAAAGCTTTTCTCTCTATTAGAGAAAGCTGTTTGATTCAATATTCAGTGCAAACCTTGCCAAACTGCAGGATGCTTATGCCTTATGAAACACAATGTTTTTGCAATGCTGTAAGACTGTTTTTAATGTGTTAGAAGTTATATGCACAAAAACAGGTTTCTGAGAGCAGTAATGTTGAAATACTGCTTCTGTTCAAATGAAGTGAAATCTAGCTGAAATCTGTTCAAAAGCTTTTCTCTCTATTAGAGAAAGCTGTTTCATTCAATATTCAGTGCAAACCTTGCCAAACTGCAGGATGCTTATGCCTTATGAAACACAATGTTTTTGCAATGCTGTAAGACTGTTTTTAATGTGTTAGAAGTTATATGCACAGAAACAGGTTTCTGAGAGCAGTAATGTTGAAATACTGCTTCTGTTCAAATGAAGTGAAATCTAGCCCAAATCTGCTCAAAAGCTTTTCTCTCTATTAGAGAAAGCTGTTTCATTCAATATTCAAAGCAAATCTTGCCAAACTGAAGGATGCTTATGCCATATGAAATACAATGTTTTTGCAATGCTGTAAGACTGTTTTTAATGTGTTAGAAGTTATATGCACAAAAACAGGTTTCTGAGAGCAGTAATGTTGAAATACTGCATCTGTTCAAATGAAGTGAAATCTAGCCGAAATCTGCTCAAAAGCTTTTCTCTCTATTAGAGAAAGCTGTTTGATTCAATATTCAGTGCAAATCTTGCCAAACTGCAGGATGCTTATGCCTTATGAAGCACAATATTTTTGCAATGCTGTAAGACTGTTTTTAATGTGTCAGAAGTTATATGCACAAAAACAGGTTTCTGAGAGCAGTAATGTTGAAATACTTGCTTCTGTTCAAATGAAGTCAAATCTAGCCCAAATCTGCTCAAAAGCTTTTCTCTCTATTAGAGAAAGCTGTTTCATTCAATATTCAGTGCAAATTTTGCCAAACTGCATGATGCTTATGCCTTATGAAACACAATGTTTTTGCAATGCTGTAAGACTGTTTTTAATGTGTTAGAAGTTATATGCACAAAAACAGGTTTCTGAGAGCAGTAATGTTGAAATACTGCATCTGTTCAAATGATGTGAAATCTAGCCGAAATCTGCTCAAAAGCTTTTCTCTCTATTAGAGAAAGCTGTTTCATTCAATATTCAGTGCAAACCTTGCCAAACTACAGGATGCTTATGCCTTATGAAACACAATGTTTTTGCAATGCTGTAAGACTGTTTTTAATGTGTTAGAAGTTATATGCACAAAAACAGGTTTCTGAGAGCAGTAATGTTGAAATACTGCTTCTGTTCAAATGAAGTGAAATCTAGCCCAAATCTGCTCAAAACCTTTTCTCTCTATCAGAGAAAGCTGTTTCATTCAATATTCAGTGCAAATCTTGCCAAACTGAAGGATGCTTATGCCTTATGAAATACAATGTTTTTGCAATGCTGTAAGACTGTTTTTAATGTGTTAGAAGTTATATGCACAAAAACAGGTTTCTGAGAGCAGTAATGTTGAAATACTGCATCTGTTCAAATGAAGTGAAATCTAGCCGAAATCTGCTCAAAAGCTTTTCTCTCTATTAGAGAAAGCTGTTTGATTCAATATTCAGTGCAAACCTTGCCAAACTGCAGGATGCTTATGCCTTATGAAACACAATGTTTTTGCAATGCTGTAAGACTGTTTTTAATGTGTTAGAAGTTATATGCACAAAAACAGGTTTCTGAGAGCAGTAATGTTGAAATACTGCTTCTGTTCAAATGAAGTAAAATCTAGCTGAAATCTGCTGAAAAGCTTTTCTCTCTATTAGAAGAAAGCTGTTTCAATCAATATTCAGTGCAAATCTTGACAAACTGAAGGATGCTTATGCCTTATGAAATACAATGTTTTTGCAATGCTGTAAGACTGTTTTTAATGTGTTAGAAGTTATATGCACAAAAACAGGTTTCTGAGAGCAGTAATGTTGAAATACTGCATCTGTTCAAATGATGTGAAATCTAGCCGAAATCTGCTCAAAAGCTTTTCTCTCTATTAGAGAAAGCTGTTTCATTCAATATTCAGTGCAAACCTTGCCAAACTACAGGATGCTTATGCCTTATGAAACACAATGTTTTTGCAATGCTGTAAGACTGTTTTTAATGTGTTAGAAGTTATATGCACAAAAACAGGTTTCTGAGAGCAGTAATGTTGAAATACTGCTTCTGTTCAAATGAAGTGAAATCTAGCCCAAATCTGCTCAAAACCTTTTCTCTCTATCAGAGAAAGCTGTTTCATTCAATATTCAGTGCAAATCTTGCAAAACTGAAGGATGCTTATGCCTTATGAAATACAATGTTTTTGCAATGCTGTAAGACTGTTTTTAATGTGTTAGAAGTTATATGCACAAAAACAGGTTGCTGAGAGCAGTAATGTTGAAATACTGCATCTGTTCAAATGAAGTGAAATCTAGCCGAAATCTGCTCAAAAGCTTTTCTCTCTATTAGAGAAAGCTGTTTGATTCAATATTCAGTGCAAACCTTGCCAAACTGCAGGATGCTTATGCCTTATGAAACACAATGTTTTTGCAATGCTGTAAGACTGTTTTTAATGTGTTAGAAGTTATATGCACAAAAACAGGTTTCTGAGAGCAGTAATGTTGAAATACTTGCTTCTGTTCAAATGAACTCAAATCTAGCCCAAATCTGCTCAAAAGCTTTTCTCTCTATTAGAGAAAGCTGTTTCATTCAATATTCAGTGCAAACCTTGCCAAACTGCATGATGCTTATGCCTTATGAAACACAATGTTTTTGCAATGCTGTAAGACTGTTTTTAATGTGTTAGAAGTTATATGCACAAAAACAGGTTTCTGAGAGCAGTAATGTTGAAATACTGCATCTGTTCAAATGAAGTGAAATCTAGCCGAAATCTGCTCAAAAGCTTTTCTCTCTATTAGAGAAAGCTGTTTGATTCAATATTCAGTGCAAATCTTGCCAAACTGAAGGATGCTTATGCCTTATGAAATACAATGTTTTTGCAATGCTGTAAGACTGTTTTTAATGTGTTAGAAGTTATATGCACAAAAACAGGTTTCTGAGAGCAGTAATGTTGAAATACTGCATCTGTTCAAATGAAGTGAAATCTAGCCCAAATCTGCTCAAAACCTTTTCTCTCTATCAGAGAAAGCTGTTTCATTCAATATTCAGTGCAAATCTTGCCAAACTGAAGGATGCTTATGCCTTATGAAATACAATGTTTTTGCAATGCTGTAAGACTGTTTTTAATGTGTTAGAAGTTATATGCACAAAAACAGGTTTCTGAGAGCAGTAATGTTGAAATACTGCATCTGTTCAAATGAAGTGAAATCTAGCCGAAATCTGCTCAAAAGCTTTTCTCTCTATTAGAGAAAGCTGTTTGATTCAATATTCAGTGCAAACCTTGCCAAACTGCAGGATGCTTATGCCTTATGAAACACAATGTTTTTGCAATGCTGTAAGACTGTTTTTAATGTGTTAGAAGTTATATGCACAAAAACAGGTTTCTGAGAGCAGTAATGTTGAAATACTGCTTCTGTTCAAATGAAGTGAAATCTAGCTGAAATCTGTTCAAAAGCTTTTCTCTCTATTAGAGAAAGCTGTTTCATTCAATATTCAGTGCAAACCTTGCCAAACTGCAGGATGCTTATGCCTTATGAAACACAATGTTTTTGCAATGCTGTAAGACTGTTTTTAATGTGTTAGAAGTTATATGCACAGAAACAGGTTTCTGAGAGCAGTAATGTTGAAATACTGCTTCTGTTCAAATGAAGTGAAATCTAGCCCAAATCTGCTCAAAAGCTTTTCTCTCTATTATAGAAAGCTGTTTCATTCAATATTCAATGCAAATCTTGCCAAACTGCAGGATGCTTATGCCTTATGAAACACAATGTTTTTGCAATGCTGTAAGACTGTTTTTAATGTGTTAGAAGTTATATGCACAAAAACAGGTTTCTGAGAGCAGTAATGTTGAAATACTGCTTCTGTTCAAATGAAGTGAAATCTAGCTGAAATCTGCTGAAAAGCTTTTCTCTCTATTAGAGAAAGCTGTTTCATTCAATATTCAGTGCAAATCTTGCCAAACTGAAGGATGCTTATGCCTTATGAAATACAATGTTTTTGCAATGCTGTAAGACTGTTTTTAATGTGTTAGAAGTTATATGCACAAAACAGGTTTCTGAGAGCAGTAATGTTGAAATACTGCATCTGTTCAAATGAAGTCAAATCTAGCCCAAATCTGCTCAAAAGCTTTTCTCTCTATTAGAGAAACCTGTTCATTCAATATTCAGTGCAAATCTTGCCAAACTGCAGGATGCTTATGCCTTATGAAGCACAATATTTTTGCAATGCTGTAAGACTGTTTTTAATGTGTTAGAAGTTATATGCACAAAAACAGGTTTCTGAGAGCAGTAATGTTGAAATACTTGCTTCTGTTCAAATGAAGTCAAATCTAGCCCAAATCTGCTCAAAAGCTTTTCTCTCTATTAGAGAAAGCTGTTTCATTCAATATTCAGTGCAAATTTTGCCAAACTGCATGATGCTTATGCCTTATGAAACACAATGTTTTTGCAATGCTGTAAGACTGTTTTTAATGTGTTAGAAGTTATATGCACAAAAACAGGTTTCTGAGAGCAGTAAATGTTGAAATACTGCATCTGTTCAAATGAAGTGAAATCTAGCCGAAATCTGCTCAAAAGCTTTTCTCTCTATTAGAGAAAGCTGTTTGATTCAATATTCAGTGCAAATCTTGCCAAACTGAAGGATGCTTATGCCTTATGAAATACAATGTTTTTGCAATGCTGTAAGACTGTTTTTAATGTGTTAGAAGTTATATGCACAAAAACAGGTTTCTGAGAGCAGTAATGTTGAAATACTGCATCTGTTCAAATGAAGTCAAATCTAGCCCAAATCTGCTCAAAAGCTTTTCTCTCTATTAGAGAAAGCTGTTTCATTCAATATTCAGTGCAAACCTTGCCAAACTGCATGATGCTTATGCCTTATGAAATACAATGTTTTTGCAATGCTGTAAGACTGTTTTTAATGTGTTAGAAGTTATATGCACCAAAACAGGTTTCTGAGAGCAGTAATGTTGAAATACTGCATCTGTTCAAATGAAGTCAAATCTAGCCCAAATCTGCTCAAAAGCTTTTCTCTCTATTAGAGAAAGCTGTTTCATTCAATATTCAGTGCAAACCTTGCCAAACTGCATGATGCTTATGCCTTATGAAACACAATGTTTTTGCAATGCTGTAAGACTGTTTTTAATGTGTTAGAAGTTATATGCACAAAAACAGGTTTCTGAGAGCAGTAATGTTGAAATACTACTTCTGTTCAAATGAAGTGAAATCTAGCCCAAATCTGCTCAAAAGCTTCTCTCTCTTAGAGAGAAAGCTGTTTCATTCAATATTCAATGCAAATCTTGCCAAACTGCAGGATGCTTATGCCTTATGAAACACAATGTTTTTGCAAATGCTGTAAGACTGTTTTTAATGTGTTAGAAGTTATATGCACAAAAACAGGTTTCTGAGAGCAGTAATGTTGAAATACTTGCTTCTGTTCAAATGAAGTGAAATCTAGCCCAAATCTGCTCAAAAGCTTTTCTCTCTATTAGAGAAAGCTGTTTCATTCAATATTCAGTGCAAACCTTGCCAAACTGAAGGATGCTTATGCCATATGAAATACAATGTTTTTGCAATGCTGTAAGACTGTTTTTAATGTGTTCGAAGTTATATGCACAAAAAAAGGTTTCTGAGAGCAGTAATGTTGAAATACTGCTTCTGTTCAAATGAAGTGAAATCTAGCCCAAATCTGCTCAAAACCTTTTCTCTCTATCAGAGAAAGCTGTTTCATTCAATATTCAGTGCAAATCTTGCCAAACTGAAGGATGCTTATGCCTTATGAAATACAATGTTTTTGCAATGCTGTAAGACTGTTTTTAATGTGTTAGAAGTTATATGCACAAAAACAGGTTGCTGAGAGCAGTAATGTTGAAATACTGCATCTGTTCAAATGAAGTGAAATCTAGCCGAAATCTGCTCAAAAGCTTTTCTCTCTATTAGAGAAAGCTGTTTGATTCAATATTCAGTGCAAACCTTGCCAAACTGCAGGATGCTTATGCCTTATGAAACACAATGTTTTTGCAATGCTGTAAGACTGTTTTTAATGTGTTAGAAGTTATATGCACAAAAACAGGTTTCTGAGAGCAGTAATGTTGAAATACTTGCTTCTGTTCAAATGAACTCAAATCTAGCCCAAATCTGCTCAAAAGCTTTTCTCTCTATTAGAGAAAGCTGTTTCATTCAATATTCAGTGCAAACCTTGCCAAACTGCATGATGCTTATGCCTTATGAAACACAATGTTTTTGCAATGCTGTAAGACTGTTTTTAATGTGTTAGAAGTTATATGCACAAAAACAGGTTTCTGAGAGCAGTAATGTTGAAATACTGCATCTGTTCAAATGAAGTGAAATCTAGCCGAAATCTGCTCAAAAGCTTTTCTCTCTATTAGAGAAAGCTGTTTGATTCAATATTCAGTGCAAATCTTGCCAAAGTGAAGGATGCTTATGCCTTATGAAATACAATGTTTTTGCAATGCTGTAAGACTGTTTTTAATGTGTTAGAAGTTATATGCACAAAAACAGGTTTCTGAGAGCAGTAATGTTGAAATACTGCATCTGTTCAAATGAAGTGAAATCTAGCCCAAATCTGCTCAAAACCTTTTCTCTCTATCAGAGAAAGCTGTTTCATTCAATATTCAGTGCAAATCTTGCCAAACTGAAGGATGCTTATGCCTTATGAAATACAATGTTTTTGCAATGCTGTAAGACTGTTTTTAATGTGTTAGAAGTTATATGCACAAAAACAGGTTTCTGAGAGCAGTAATGTTGAAATACTGCATCTGTTCAAATGAAGTGAAATCTAGCCGAAATCTGCTCAAAAGCTTTTCTCTCTATTAGAGAAAGCTGTTTGATTCAATATTCAGTGCAAACCTTGCCAAACTGCAGGATGCTTATGCCTTATGAAACACAATGTTTTTGCAATGCTGTAAGACTGTTTTTAATGTGTTAGAAGTTATATGCACAAAAACAGGTTTCTGAGAGCAGTAATGTTGAAATACTGCTTCTGTTCAAATGAAGTGAAATCTAGCTGAAATCTGTTCAAAAGCTTTTCTCTCTATTAGAGAAAGCTGTTTGATTCAATATTCAGTGCAAACCTTGCCAAACTGCAGGATGCTTATGCCTTATGAAACACAATGTTTTTGCAATGCTGTAAGACTGTTTTTAATGTGTTAGAAGTTATATGCACAGAAACAGGTTTCTGAGAGCAGTAATGTTGAAATACTGCTTCTGTTCAAATGAAGTGAAATCTAGCCCAAATCTGCTCAAAAGCTTTTCTCTCTATTATAGAAAGCTGTTTCATTCAATATTCAATGCAAATCTTGCCAAACTGCAGGATGCTTATGCCTTATGAAACACAATGTTTTTGCAATGCTGTAAGACTGTTTTTAATGTGTTAGAAGTTATATGCACAAAAACAGGTTTCTGAGAGCAGTAATGTTGAAATACTGCTTCTGTTCAAATGAAGTGAAATCTAGCTGAAATCTGCTGAAAAGCTTTTCTCTCTATTAGAGAAAGCTGTTTCATTCAATATTCAGTGCAAATCTTGCCAAACTGAAGGATGCTTATGCCTTATGAAATACAATGTTTTTGCAATGCTGTAAGACTGTTTTTAATGTGTTAGAAGTTATATGCACAAAAACAGGTTGCTGAGAGCAGTAATGTTGAAATACTGCATCTGTTCAAATGAAGTGAAATCTAGCCGAAATCTGCTCAAAAGCTTTTCTCTCTATTAGAGAAAGCTGTTTCATTCAATATTCAGTGCAAACCTTGCCAAACTGCAGGATGCTTATGCCTTATGAAACACAATGTTTTTGCAATGCTGTAAGACTGTTTTTAATGTGTTAGAAGTTATATGCACAAAAACAGGTTTCTGAGAGCAGTAATGTTGAAATACTTGCTTCTGTTCAAATGAACTCAAATCTAGCCCAAATCTGCTCAAAAGCTTTTCTCTCTATTAGAGAAAGCTGTTTCATTCAATATTCAGTGCAAACCTTGCCAAACTGCATGATGCTTATGCCTTATGAAACACAATGTTTTTGCAATGCTGTAAGACTGTTTTTAATGTGTTAGAAGTTATATGCACAAAAACAGGTTTCTGAGAGCAGTAATGTTGAAATACTGCATCTGTTCAAATGAAGTGAAATCTAGCCGAAATCTGCTCAAAAGCTTTTCTCTCTATTAGAGAAAGCTGTTTGATTCAATATTCAGTGCAAATCTTGCCAAAGTGAAGGATGCTTATGCCTTATGAAATACAATGTTTTTGCAATGCTGTAAGACTGTTTTTAATGTGTTAGAAGTTATATGCACAAAAACAGGTTTCTGAGAGCAGTAATGTTGAAATACTGCATCTGTTCAAATGAAGTGAAATCTAGCCCAAATCTGCTCAAAACCTTTTCTCTCTATCAGAGAAAGCTGTTTCATTCAATATTCAGTGCAAATCTTGCCAAACTGAAGGATGCTTATGCCTTATGAAATACAATGTTTTTGCAATGCTGTAAGACTGTTTTTAATGTGTTAGAAGTTATATGCACAAAAACAGGTTTCTGAGAGCAGTAATGTTGAAATACTGCATCTGTTCAAATGAAGTGAAATCTAGCCGAAATCTGCTCAAAAGCTTTTCTCTCTATTAGAGAAAGCTGTTTGATTCAATATTCAGTGCAAACCTTGCCAAACTGCAGGATGCTTATGCCTTATGAAACACAATGTTTTTGCAATGCTGTAAGACTGTTTTTAATGTGTTAGAAGTTATATGCACAAAAACAGGTTTCTGAGAGCAGTAATGTTGAAATACTGCTTCTGTTCAAATGAAGTGAAATCTAGCTGAAATCTGTTCAAAAGCTTTTCTCTCTATTAGAGAAAGCTGTTTCATTCAATATTCAGTGCAAACCTTGCCAAACTGCAGGATGCTTATGCCTTATGAAACACAATGTTTTTGCAATGCTGTAAGACTGTTTTTAATGTGTTAGAAGTTATATGCACAGAAACAGGTTTCTGAGAGCAGTAATGTTGAAATACTGCTTCTGTTCAAATGAAGTGAAATCTAGCCCAAATCTGCTCAAAAGCTTTTCTCTCTATTATAGAAAGCTGTTTCATTCAATATTCAATGCAAATCTTGCCAAACTGCAGGATGCTTATGCCTTATGAAACACAATGTTTTTGCAATGCTGTAAGACTGTTTTTAATGTGTTAGAAGTTATATGCACAAAAACAGGTTTCTGAGAGCAGTAATGTTGAAATACTGCTTCTGTTCAAATGAAGTGAAATCTAGCTGAAATCTGCTGAAAAGCTTTTCTCTCTATTAGAGAAAGCTGTTTCATTCAATATTCAGTGCAAATCTTGCCAAACTGAAGGATGCTTATGCCTTATGAAATACAATGTTTTTGCAATGCTGTAAGACTGTTTTTAATGTGTTAGAAGTTATATGCACAAAACAGGTTTCTGAGAGCAGTAATGTTGAAATACTGCATCTGTTCAAATGAAGTCAAATCTAGCCCAAATCTGCTCAAAAGCTTTTCTCTCTATTAGAGAAAGCTGTTTCATTCAATATTCAGTGCAAACCTTGCCAAACTGCATGATGCTTATGCCTTATGAAACACAATGTTTTTGCAATGCTGTAAGACTGTTTTTAATGTGTTAGAAGTTATATGCACAAAAACAGGTTTCTGAGAGCAGTAATGTTGAAATACTACTTCTGTTCAAATGAAGTGAAATCTAGCCCAAATCTGCTCAAAAGCTTTTCTCTCTATTAGAGAAGGCTGTTTCATTCAATATTCAATGCAAATCTTGCCAAACTGCAGGATGCTTATGCCTTATGAAACACAATGTTTTTGCAAATGCTGTAAGACTGTTTTTAATGTGTTAGAAGTTATATACACAAAAACAGGTTTCTGAGAGCAGTAATGTTGAAATACTTGCTTCTGTTCAAATGAAGTGAAATCTAGCCCAAATCTGCTCAAAAGCTTTTCTCTCTATTAGAGAAAGCTGTTTTATTCAATATTCAGTGCAAACCTTGCCAAACTGAAGGATGCTTATGCCATATGAAATACAATGTTTTTGCAATGCTGTAAGACTGTTTTTAATGTGTTCGAAGTTATATGCACAAAAACAGGTTTCTGAGAGCAGTAATGTTGAAATACTTGCTTCTGTTCAAATGAAGTGAAATCTAGCCCAAATCTGCTCAAAAGCTTTTCTCTCTATTAGAGAAAGCTGTTTCATTCAATATTCAGTGCAAACCTTGCCAAACTGAAGGATGCTTATGCCATATGAAATACAATGTTTTTGCAATGCTGTAAGACTGTTTTTAATGTGTTCGAAGTTATATGCACAAAAAAAGGTTTCTGAGAGCAGTAATGTTGAAATACTGCTTCTGTTCAAATGAAGTGAAATCTAGCCCAAATCTGCTCAAAACCTTTTCTCTCTATCAGAGAAAGCTGTTTCATTCAATATTCAGTGCAAATCTTGCCAAACTGAAGGATGCTTATGCCTTATGAAATACAATGTTTTTGCAATGCTGTAAGACTGTTTTTAATGTGTTAGAAGTTATATGCACAAAAACAGGTTTCTGAGAGCAGTAATGTTGAAATACTGCATCTGTTCAAATGAAGTGAAATCTAGCCGAAATCTGCTCAAAAGCTTTTCTCTCTATTAGAGAAAGCTGTTTGATTCAATATTCAGTGCAAACCTTGCCAAACTGCAGGATGCTTATGCCTTATGAAACACAATGTTTTTGCAATGCTGTAAGACTGTTTTTAATGTGTTAGAAGTTATATGCACAAAAACAGGTTTCTGAGAGCAGTAATGTTGAAATACTGCTTCTGTTCAAATGAAGTGAAATCTAGCTGAAATCTGTTCAAAAGCTTTTCTCTCTATTAGAGAAAGCTGTTTCATTCAATATTCAGTGCAAACCTTGCCAAACTGCAGGATGCTTATGCCTTATGAAACACAATGTTTTTGCAATGCTGTAAGACTGTTTTTAATGTGTTAGAAGTTATATGCACAGAAACAGGTTTCTGAGAGCAGTAATGTTGAAATACTGCTTCTGTTCAAATGAAGTGAAATCTAGCCCAAATCTGCTCAAAAGCTTTTCTCTCTATTAGAGAAAGCTGTTTCATTCAATATTCAAAGCAAATCTTGCCAAACTGAAGGATGCTTATGCCATATGAAATACAATGTTTTTGCAATGCTGTAAGACTGTTTTTAATGTGTTAGAAGTTATATGCACAAAAACAGGTTTCTGAGAGCAGTAATGTTGAAATACTGCATCTGTTCAAATGAAGTGAAATCTAGCCGAAATCTGCTCAAAAGCTTTTCTCTCTATTAGAGAAAGCTGTTTGATTCAATATTCAGTGCAAATCTTGCCAAACTGCAGGATGCTTATGCCTTATGAAGCACAATATTTTTGCAATGCTGTAAGACTGTTTTTAATGTGTCAGAAGTTATATGCACAAAAACAGGTTTCTGAGAGCAGTAATGTTGAAATACTTGCTTCTGTTCAAATGAAGTCAAATCTAGCCCAAATCTGCTCAAAAGCTTTTCTCTCTATTAGAGAAAGCTGTTTCATTCAATATTCAGTGCAAATTTTGCCAAACTGCATGATGCTTATGCCTTATGAAACACAATGTTTTTGCAATGCTGTAAGACTGTTTTTAATGTGTTAGAAGTTATATGCACAAAAACAGGTTTCTGAGAGCAGTAATGTTGAAATACTGCATCTGTTCAAATGATGTGAAATCTAGCCGAAATCTGCTCAAAAGCTTTTCTCTCTATTAGAGAAAGCTGTTTCATTCAATATTCAGTGCAAACCTTGCCAAACTACAGGATGCTTATGCCTTATGAAACACAATGTTTTTGCAATGCTGTAAGACTGTTTTTAATGTGTTAGAAGTTATATGCACAAAAACAGGTTTCTGAGAGCAGTAATGTTGAAATACTGCTTCTGTTCAAATGAAGTGAAATCTAGCCCAAATCTGCTCAAAACCTTTTCTCTCTATCAGAGAAAGCTGTTTCATTCAATATTCAGTGCAAATCTTGCCAAACTGAAGGATGCTTATGCCTTATGAAATACAATGTTTTTGCAATGCTGTAAGACTGTTTTTAATGTGTTAGAAGTTATATGCACAAAAACAGGTTTCTGAGAGCAGTAATGTTGAAATACTGCATCTGTTCAAATGAAGTGAAATCTAGCCGAAATCTGCTCAAAAGCTTTTCTCTCTATTAGAGAAAGCTGTTTGATTCAATATTCAGTGCAAACCTTGCCAAACTGCAGGATGCTTATGCCTTATGAAACACAATGTTTTTGCAATGCTGTAAGACTGTTTTTAATGTGTTAGAAGTTATATGCACAAAAACAGGTTTCTGAGAGCAGTAATGTTGAAATACTGCTTCTGTTCAAATGAAGTAAAATCTAGCTGAAATCTGCTGAAAAGCTTTTCTCTCTATTAGAAGAAAGCTGTTTCAATCAATATTCAGTGCAAATCTTGACAAACTGAAGGATGCTTATGCCTTATGAAATACAATGTTTTTGCAATGCTGTAAGACTGTTTTTAATGTGTTAGAAGTTATATGCACAAAAACAGGTTTCTGAGAGCAGTAATGTTGAAATACTGCATCTGTTCAAATGATGTGAAATCTAGCCGAAATCTGCTCAAAAGCTTTTCTCTCTATTAGAGAAAGCTGTTTCATTCAATATTCAGTGCAAACCTTGCCAAACTACAGGATGCTTATGCCTTATGAAACACAATGTTTTTGCAATGCTGTAAGACTGTTTTTAATGTGTTAGAAGTTATATGCACAAAAACAGGTTTCTGAGAGCAGTAATGTTGAAATACTGCTTCTGTTCAAATGAAGTGAAATCTAGCCCAAATCTGCTCAAAAGCTTTTCTCTCTATTAGAGAAACCTGTTTCATTCAATATTCAGTGCAAATCTTGCCAAACTGCAGGATGCTTATGCCTTATGAAGCACAATATTTTTGCAATGCTGTAAGACTGTTTTTAATGTGTTAGAAGTTATATGCACAAAAACAGGTTTCTGAGAGCAGTAATGTTGAAATACTTGCTTCTGTTCAAATGAAGTCAAATCTAGCCCAAATCTGCTCAAAAGCTTTTCTCTCTATTAGAGAAAGCTGTTTCATTCAATATTCAGTGCAAAATTTGCCAAACTGCATGATGCTTATGCCTTATGAAACACAATGTTTTTGCAATGCTGTAAGACTGTTTTTAATGTGTTAGAATTTATATGCACAAAAACAGGTTTCTGAGAGCAGTAAATGTTGAAATACTGCATCTGTTCAAATGAAGTGAAATCTAGCCGAAATCTGCTCAAAAGCTTTTCTCTCTATTAGAGAAAGCTGTTTGATTCAATATTCAGTGCAAATCTTGCCAAACTGAAGGATGCTTATGCCTTATGAAATACAATGTTTTTGCAATGCTGTAAGACTGTTTTTAATGTGTTAGAAGTTATATGCACAAAAACAGGTTTCTGAGAGCAGTAATGTTGAATTACTGCATCTGTTCAAATGAAGTCAAATCTAGCCCAAATCTGCTCAAAAGCTTTTCTCTCTATTAGAGAAAGCTGTTTCATTCAATATTCAGTGCAAACCTTGCCAAACTGCATGATGCTTATGCCTTATGAAACACAATGTTTTTGCAATGCTGTAAGACTGTTTTTAATGTGTTAGAAGTTATATGCACAAAAACAGGTTTCTGAGAGCAGTAATGTTGAAATACTACTTCTGTTCAAATGAAGTGAAATCTAGCCCAAATCTGCTCAAAAGCTTTTCTCTCTATTAGAGAAAGCTGTTTCATTCAATATTCAAAGCAAATCTTGCCAAACTGAAGGATGCTTATGCCATATGAAATACAATGTTTTTGCAATGCTGTAAGACTGTTTTTAATGTGTTAGAAGTTATATGCACAAAAACAGGTTTCTGAGAGCAGTAATGTTGAAATACTGCATCTGTTCAAATGAAGTGAAATCTAGCCGAAATCTGCTCAAAAGCTTTTCTCTCTATTAGAGAAAGCTGTTTGATTCAATATTCAGTGCAAATCTTGCCAAACTGCAGGATGCTTATGCCTTATGAAGCACAATATTTTTGCAATGCTGTAAGACTGTTTTTAATGTGTCAGAAGTTATATGCACAAAAACAGGTTTCTGAGAGCAGTAATGTTGAAATACTTGCTTCTGTTCAAATGAAGTCAAATCTAGCCCAAATCTGCTCAAAAGCTTTTCTCTCTATTAGAGAAAGCTGTTTCATTCAATATTCAGTGCAAATTTTGCCAAACTGCATGATGCTTATGCCTTATGAAACACAATGTTTTTGCAATGCTGTAAGACTGTTTTTAATGTGTTAGAAGTTATATGCACAAAAACAGGTTTCTGAGAGCAGTAATGTTGAAATACTGCATCTGTTCAAATGATGTGAAATCTAGCCGAAATCTGCTCAAAAGCTTTTCTCTCTATTAGAGAAAGCTGTTTCATTCAATATTCAGTGCAAACCTTGCCAAACTACAGGATGCTTATGCCTTATGAAACACAATGTTTTTGCAATGCTGTAAGACTGTTTTTAATGTGTTAGAAGTTATATGCACAAAAACAGGTTTCTGAGAGCAGTAATGTTGAAATACTGCTTCTGTTCAAATGAAGTGAAATCTAGCCCAAATCTGCTCAAAACCTTTTCTCTCTATCAGAGAAAGCTGTTTCATTCAATATTCAGTGCAAATCTTGCCAAACTGAAGGATGCTTATGCCTTATGAAATACAATGTTTTTGCAATGCTGTAAGACTGTTTTTAATGTGTTAGAAGTTATATGCACAAAAACAGGTTTCTGAGAGCAGTAATGTTGAAATACTGCATCTGTTCAAATGAAGTGAAATCTAGCCGAAATCTGCTCAAAAGCTTTTCTCTCTATTAGAGAAAGCTGTTTGATTCAATATTCAGTGCAAACCTTGCCAAACTGCAGGATGCTTATGCCTTATGAAACACAATGTTTTTGCAATGCTGTAAGACTGTTTTTAATGTGTTAGAAGTTATATGCACAAAAACAGGTTTCTGAGAGCAGTAATGTTGAAATACTGCTTCTGTTCAAATGAAGTAAAATCTAGCTGAAATCTGCTGAAAAGCTTTTCTCTCTATTAGAAGAAAGCTGTTTCAATCAATATTCAGTGCAAATCTTGACAAACTGAAGGATGCTTATGCCTTATGAAATACAATGTTTTTGCAATGCTGTAAGACTGTTTTTAATGTGTTAGAAGTTATATGCACAAAAACAGGTTTCTGAGAGCAGTAATGTTGAAATACTGCATCTGTTCAAATGATGTGAAATCTAGCCGAAATCTGCTCAAAAGCTTTTCTCTCTATTAGAGAAAGCTGTTTCATTCAATATTCAGTGCAAACCTTGCCAAACTACAGGATGCTTATGCCTTATGAAACACAATGTTTTTGCAATGCTGTAAGACTGTTTTTAATGTGTTAGAAGTTATATGCACAAAAACAGGTTTCTGAGAGCAGTAATGTTGAAATACTGCTTCTGTTCAAATGAAGTGAAATCTAGCCCAAATCTGCTCAAAAGCTTTTCTCTCTATTAGAGAAACCTGTTTCATTCAATATTCAGTGCAAATCTTGCCAAACTGCAGGATGCTTATGCCTTATGAAGCACAATATTTTTGCAATGCTGTAAGACTGTTTTTAATGTGTTAGAAGTTATATGCACAAAAACAGGTTTCTGAGAGCAGTAATGTTGAAATACTTGCTTCTGTTCAAATGAAGTCAAATCTAGCCCAAATCTGCTCAAAAGCTTTTCTCTCTATTAGAGAAAGCTGTTTCATTCAATATTCAGTGCAAAATTTGCCAAACTGCATGATGCTTATGCCTTATGAAACACAATGTTTTTGCAATGCTGTAAGACTGTTTTTAATGTGTTAGAATTTATATGCACAAAAACAGGTTTCTGAGAGCAGTAAATGTTGAAATACTGCATCTGTTCAAATGAAGTGAAATCTAGCCGAAATCTGCTCAAAAGCTTTTCTCTCTATTAGAGAAAGCTGTTTGATTCAATATTCAGTGCAAATCTTGCCAAACTGAAGGATGCTTATGCCTTATGAAATACAATGTTCTTGCAATGCTGTAAGACTGTTTTTAATGTGTTAGAAGTTATATGCACAAAAACAGGTTTCTGAGAGCAGTAATGTTGAATTACTGCATCTGTTCAAATGAAGTCAAATCTAGCCCAAATCTGCTCAAAAGCTTTTCTCTCTATTAGAGAAAGCTGTTTCATTCAATATTCAGTGCAAACCTTGCCAAACTGCATGATGCTTATGCCTTATGAAACACAATGTTTTTGCAATGCTGTAAGACTGTTTTTAATGTGTTAGAAGTTATATGCACAAAAACAGGTTTCTGAGAGCAGTAATGTTGAAATACTACTTCTGTTCAAATGAAGTGAAATCTAGCCCAAATCTGCTCAAAAGCTTTTCTCTCTATTAGAGAAAGCTGTTTCATTCAATTCAATGCAAATCTTGCCAAACTGCAGGATGCTTATGCCTTATGAAACACAATGTTTTTGCAAATGCTGTAAGACTGTTTTTAATGTGTTAGAAGTTATATGCACAAAAACAGGTTTCTGAGAGCAGTAATGTTGAAATACTTGCTTCTGTTCAAATGAAGTGAAATCTAGCCCAAATCTGCTCAAAAGCTTTTCTCTCTATTAGAGAAAGCTGTTTCATTCAATATTCAGTGCAAACCTTGCCAAACTGAAGGATGCTTATGCCATATGAAATACAATGTTTTTGCAATGCTGTAAGACTGTTTTTAATGTGTTCGAAGTTATATGCACAAAAAAAGGTTTCTGAGAGCAGTAATGTTGAAATACTGCTTCTGTTCAAATGAAGTGAAATCTAGCCCAAATCTGCTCAAAACCTTTTCTCTCTATCAGAGAAAGCTGTTTCATTCAATATTCAGTGCAAATCTTGCCAAACTGAAGGATGCTTATGCCTTATGAAATACAATGTTTTTGCAATGCTGTAAGACTGTTTTTAATGTGTTAGAAGTTATATGCACAAAAACAGGTTTCTGAGAGCAGTAATGTTGAAATACTTGCTTCTGTTCAAATGAAGTGAAATCTAGCCCAAATCTGCTCAAAAGCTTTTCTCTCTATTAGAGAAAGCTGTTTCATTCAATATTCAGTGCAAACCTTGCCAAACTGAAGGATGCTTATGCCATATGAAATACAATGTTTTTGCAATGCTGTAAGACTGTTTTTAATGTGTTCGAAGTTATATGCACAAAAACAGGTTTCTGAGAGCAGTAATGTTGAAATACTTGCTTCTGTTCAAATGAAGTGAAATCTAGCCCAAATCTGCTCAAAAGCTTTTCTCTCTATTAGAGAAAGCTGTTTCATTCAATATTCAGTGCAAACCTTGCCAAACTGAAGGATGCTTATGCCATATGAAATACAATGTTTTTGCAATGCTGTAAGACTGTTTTTAATGTGTTCGAAGTTATATGCACAAAAAAAGGTTTCTGAGAGCAGTAATGTTGAAATACTGCTTCTGTTCAAATGAAGTGAAATCTAGCCCAAATCTGCTCAAAACCTTTTCTCTCTATCAGAGAAAGCTGTTTCATTCAATATTCAGTGCAAATCTTGCCAAACTGAAGGATGCTTATGCCTTATGAAATACAATGTTTTTGCAATGCTGTAAGACTGTTTTTAATGTGTTAGAAGTTATATGCACAAAAACAGGTTTCTGAGAGCAGTAATGTTGAAATACTGCATCTGTTCAAATGAAGTGAAATCTAGCCGAAATCTGCTCAAAAGCTTTTCTCTCTATTAGAGAAAGCTGTTTGATTCAATATTCAGTGCAAACCTTGCCAAACTGCAGGATGCTTATGCCTTATGAAACACAATGTTTTTGCAATGCTGTAAGACTGTTTTTAATGTGTTAGAAGTTATATGCACAAAAACAGGTTTCTGAGAGCAGTAATGTTGAAATACTGCTTCTGTTCAAATGAAGTGAAATCTAGCTGAAATCTGTTCAAAAGCTTTTCTCTCTATTAGAGAAAGCTGTTTCATTCAATATTCAGTGCAAACCTTGCCAAACTGCAGGATGCTTATGCCTTATGAAACACAATGTTTTTGCAATGCTGTAAGACTGTTTTTAATGTGTTAGAAGTTATATGCACAGAAACAGGTTTCTGAGAGCAGTAATGTTGAAATACTGCTTCTGTTCAAATGAAGTGAAATCTAGCCCAAATCTGCTCAAAAGCTTTTCTCTCTATTAGAGAAAGCTGTTTCATTCAATATTCAGTGCAAATCTTGCCAAACTGAAGGATGCTTATGCCTTATGAAGCACAATATTTTTGCAATGCTGTAAGACTGTTTTTAATGTGTCAGAAGTTATATGCACAAAAACAGGTTTCTGAGAGCAGTAATGTTGAAATACTTGCTTCTGTTCAAATGAAGTCAAATCTAGCCCAAATCTGCTCAAAAGCTTTTCTCTCTATTAGAGAAAGCTGTTTCATTCAATATTCAGTGCAAATTTTGCCAAACTGCATGATGCTTATGCCTTATGAAACACAATGTTTTTGCAATGCTGTAAGACTGTTTTTAATGTGTTAGAAGTTATATGCACAAAAACAGGTTTCTGAGAGCAGTAATGTTGAAATACTGCATCTGTTCAAATGATGTGAAATCTAGCCGAAATCTGCTCAAAAGCTTTTCTCTCTATTAGAGAAAGCTGTTTCATTCAATATTCAGTGCAAACCTTGCCAAACTACAGGATGCTTATGCCTTATGAAACACAATGTTTTTGCAATGCTGTAAGACTGTTTTTAATGTGTTAGAAGTTATATGCACAAAAACAGGTTTCTGAGAGCAGTAATGTTGAAATACTGCTTCTGTTCAAATGAAGTGAAATCTAGCCCAAATCTGCTCAAAACCTTTTCTCTCTATCAGAGAAAGCTGTTTCATTCAATATTCAGTGCAAATCTTGCCAAACTGAAGGATGCTTATGCCTTATGAAATACAATGTTTTTGCAATGCTGTAAGACTGTTTTTAATGTGTTAGAAGTTATATGCACAAAAACAGGTTTCTGAGAGCAGTAATGTTGAAATACTGCATCTGTTCAAATGAAGTGAAATCTAGCCGAAATCTGCTCAAAAGCTTTTCTCTCTATTAGAGAAAGCTGTTTGATTCAATATTCAGTGCAAACCTTGCCAAACTGCAGGATGCTTATGCCTTATGAAACACAATGTTTTTGCAATGCTGTAAGACTGTTTTTAATGTGTTAGAAGTTATATGCACAAAAACAGGTTTCTGAGAGCAGTAATGTTGAAATACTGCTTCTGTTCAAATGAAGTAAAATCTAGCTGAAATCTGCTGAAAAGCTTTTCTCTCTATTAGAAGAAAGCTGTTTCAATCAATATTCAGTGCAAATCTTGACAAACTGAAGGATGCTTATGCCTTATGAAATACAATGTTTTTGCAATGCTGTAAGACTGTTTTTAATGTGTTAGAAGTTATATGCACAAAAACAGGTTTCTGAGAGCAGTAATGTTGAAATACTGCATCTGTTCAAATGATGTGAAATCTAGCCGAAATCTGCTCAAAAG
Organism: Carassius gibelio; assembly: GCF_023724105.1. Taxonomy (NCBI): domain Eukaryota; kingdom Metazoa; phylum Chordata; class Actinopteri; order Cypriniformes; family Cyprinidae; genus Carassius; species Carassius gibelio. Next base: position 1,579,361 of record NC_068418.1, read on the forward strand.
CTTTTCTCTCTATTAGAGAAAGCTGTTTCATTCAATATTCAGTGCAAACCTTGCCAAACTACAGGATGCTTATGCCTTATGAAACACAATGTTTTTGCAATGCTGTAAGACTGTTTTTAATGTGTTAGAAGTTATATGCACAAAAACAGGTTTCTGAGAGCAGTAATGTTGAAATACTGCTTCTGTTCAAATGAAGTGAAATCTAGCCCAAATCTGCTCAAAAGCTTTTCTCTCTATTAGAGAAACCTGTTTCATTCAATATTCAGTGCAAATCTTGCCAAACTGCAGGATGCTTATGCCTTATGAAGCACAATATTTTTGCAATGCTGTAAGACTGTTTTTAATGTGTTAGAAGTTATATGCACAAAAACAGGTTTCTGAGAGCAGTAATGTTGAAATACTTGCTTCTGTTCAAATGAAGTCAAATCTAGCCCAAATCTGCTCAAAAGCTTTTCTCTCTATTAGAGAAAGCTGTTTCATTCAATATTCAGTGCAAAATTTGCCAAACTGCATGATGCTTATGCCTTATGAAACACAATGTTTTTGCAATGCTGTAAGACTGTTTTTAATGTGTTAGAATTTATATGCACAAAAACAGGTTTCTGAGAGCAGTAAATGTTGAAATACTGCATCTGTTCAAATGAAGTGAAATCTAGCCGAAATCTGCTCAAAAGCTTTTCTCTCTATTAGAGAAAGCTGTTTGATTCAATATTCAGTGCAAATCTTGCCAAACTGAAGGATGCTTATGCCTTATGAAATACAATGTTTTTGCAATGCTGTAAGACTGTTTTTAATGTGTTAGAAGTTATATGCACAAAAACAGGTTTCTGAGAGCAGTAATGTTGAATTACTGCATCTGTTCAAATGAAGTCAAATCTAGCCCAAATCTGCTCAAAAGCTTTTCTCTCTATTAGAGAAAGCTGTTTCATTCAATATTCAGTGCAAACCTTGCCAAACTGCATGATGCTTATGCCTTATGAAACACAATGTTTTTGCAATGCTGTAAGACTGTTTTTAATGTGTTAGAAGTTATATGCACAAAAACAGGTTTCTGAGAGCAGTAATGTTGAAATACTACTTCTGTTCAAATGAAGTGAAATCTAGCCCAAATCTGCTCAAAAGCTTTTCTCTCTATTAGAGAAAGCTGTTTCATTCAATATTCAATGCAAATCTTGCCAAACTGCAGGATGCTTATGCCTTATGAAACACAATGTTTTTGCAAATGCTGTAAGACTGTTTTTAATGTGTTAGAAGTTATATGCACAAAAACAGGTTTCTGAGAGCAGTAATGTTGAAATACTTGCTTCTGTTCAAATGAAGTGAAATCTAGCCCAAATCTGCTCAAAAGCTTTTCTCTCTATTAGAGAAAGCTGTTTCATTCAATATTCAGTGCAAACCTTGCCAAACTGAAGGATGCTTATGCCATATGAAATACAATGTTTTTGCAATGCTGTAAGACTGTTTTTAATGTGTTCGAAGTTATATGCACAAAAACAGGTTGCTGAGAGCAGTAATGTTGAAATACTGCATCTGTTCAAATGAAGTGAAATCTAGCCGAAATCTGCTCAAAAGCTTTTCTCTCTATTAGAGAAAGCTGTTTGATTCAATATTCAGTGCAAACCTTGCCAAACTTCAGGATGCTTATGCCTTATGAAACACAATGTTTTTGCAATGCTGTAAGACTGTTTTTAATGTGTTAGAAGTTATATGCACAAAAACAGGTTTCTGAGAGCAGTAATGTTGAAATACTGCTTCTGTTCAAATGAAGTGAAATCTAGCTGAAATCTGTTCAAAAGCTTTTCTCTCTATTAGAGAAAGCTGTTTCATTCAATATTCAGTGCAAACCTTGCCAAACTACAGGATGCTTATGCCTTATGAAACACAATGTTTTTGCAATGCTGTAAGACTGTTTTTAATGTGTTAGAAGTTATATGCACAGAAACAGGTTTCTGAGAGCAGTAATGTTGAAATACTGCTTCTGTTCAAATGAAGTGAAATCTAGCCCAAATCTGCTCAAAAGCTTTTCTCTCTATTAGAGAAAGCTGTTTGATTCAATATTCAGTGCAAATCTTGCCAAACTGAAGGATGCTTATGCCTTATGAAATACAATGTTTTTGCAATGCTGTAAGACTGTTTTTAATGTGTTAGAAGTTATATGCACAAAACAGGTTTCTGAGAGCAGTAATGTTGAAATACTGCATCTGTTCAAATGAAGTCAAATCTAGCCCAAATCTGCTCAAAAGCTTTTCTCTCTATTAGAGAAAGCTGTTTCATTCAATATTCAGTGCAAACCTTGCCAAACTGCAGGATGCTTATGCCTTATGAAACACAATGTTTTTGCAATGCTGTAAGAATGTTTATAATGTGTTAGAAGTTATATGCACAAAAACAGGTTTCTGAGAGCAGTAATGTTGAAATACTACTTCTGTTCAAATGAAGTGAAATCTAGCCCAAATCTGCTCAAAAGCTTTTCTCTCTATTAGAGAAGGCTGTTTCATTCAATATTCAATGCAAATCTTGCCAAACTGAAGGATGCTTATGCCTTATGAAACACAATGTTTTTGCAAATGCTGTAAGACTGTTTTTAATGTGTTAGAAGTTATATGCACAAAAACAGGTTTCTGAGAGCAGTAATGTTGAAATACTTGCTTCTGTTCAAATGAAGTGAAATCTAGCCCAAATCTGCTCAAAAGCTTTTCTCTCTATTAGAGAAAGCTGTTTCATTCAATATTCAGTGCAAACCTTGCCAAACTGAAGGATGCTTATGCCATATGAAATACAATGTTTTTGCAATGCTGTAAGACTGTTTTTAATGTGTTCGAAGTTATATGCACAAAAACAGGTTTCTGAGAGCAGTAATGTTGAAATACTTGCTTCTGTTCAAATGAAGTCAAATCTAGCCCAAATCTGCTCAAAAGCTTTTCTCTCTATTAGAGAAAGCTGTTTCATTCAATATTCAGTGCAAACCTTGCCAAACTGAAGGATGCTTATGCCATATGAAATACAATGTTTTTGCAATGCTGTAAGACTGTTTTTAATGTGTTCGAAGTTATATGCACAAAAAAAGGTTTCTGAGAGCAGTAATGTTGAAATACTGCTTCTGTTCAAATGAAGTGAAATCTAGCCCAAATCTGCTCAAAACCTTTTCTCTCTATCAGAGAAAGCTGTTTCATTCAATATTCAGTGCAAATCTTGCCAAACTGAAGGATGCTTATGCCTTATGAAATACAATGTTTTTGCAATGCTGTAAGACTGTTTTTAATGTGTTAGAAGTTATATGCACAAAAACAGGTTTCTGAGAGCAGTAATGTTGAAATACTGCATCTGTTCAAATGAAGTGAAATCTAGCCGAAATCTGCTCAAAAGCTTTTCTCTCTATTAGAGAAAGCTGTTTGATTCAATATTCAGTGCAAATCTTGCCAAACTGAAGGATGCTTATGCCTTATGAAATACAATGTTTTTGCAATGCTGTAAGACTGTTTTTAATGTGTTAGAAGTTATATGCACAAAAACAGGTTTCTGAGAGCAGTAATGTTGAATTACTGCATCTGTTCAAATGAAGTCAAATCTAGCCCAAATCTGCTCAAAAGCTTTTCTCTCTATTAGAGAAAGCTGTTTCATTCAATATTCAGTGCAAACCTTGCCAAACTGCATGATGCTTATGCCTTATGAAACACAATGTTTTTGCAATGCTGTAAGACTGTTTTTAATGTGTTAGAAGTTATATGCACAAAAACAGGTTTCTGAGAGCAGTAATGTTGAAATACTACTTCTGTTCAAATGAAGTGAAATCTAGCCCAAATCTGCTCAAAAGCTTTTCTCTCTATTAGAGAAAGCTGTTTCATTCAATATTCAAAGCAAATCTTGCCAAACTGAAGGATGCTTATGCCATATGAAATACAATGTTTTTGCAATGCTGTAAGACTGTTTTTAATGTGTTAGAAGTTATATGCACAAAAACAGGTTTCTGAGAGCAGTAATGTTGAAATACTGCATCTGTTCAAATGAAGTGAAATCTAGCCGAAATCTGCTCAAAAGCTTTTCTCTCTATTAGAGAAAGCTGTTTGATTCAATATTCAGTGCAAATCTTGCCAAACTGCAGGATGCTTATGCCTTATGAAGCACAATATTTTTGCAATGCTGTAAGACTGTTTTTAATGTGTCAGAAGTTATATGCACAAAAACAGGTTTCTGAGAGCAGTAATGTTGAAATACTTGCTTCTGTTCAAATGAAGTCAAATCTAGCCCAAATCTGCTCAAAAGCTTTTCTCTCTATTAGAGAAAGCTGTTTCATTCAATATTCAGTGCAAATTTTGCCAAACTGCATGATGCTTATGCCTTATGAAACACAATGTTTTTGCAATGCTGTAAGACTGTTTTTAATGTGTTAGAAGTTATATGCACAAAAACAGGTTTCTGAGAGCAGTAATGTTGAAATACTGCATCTGTTCAAATGATGTGAAATCTAGCCGAAATCTGCTCAAAAGCTTTTCTCTCTATTAGAGAAAGCTGTTTCATTCAATATTCAGTGCAAACCTTGCCAAACTACAGGATGCTTATGCCTTATGAAACACAATGTTTTTGCAATGCTGTAAGACTGTTTTTAATGTGTTAGAAGTTATATGCACAAAAACAGGTTTCTGAGAGCAGTAATGTTGAAATACTGCTTCTGTTCAAATGAAGTGAAATCTAGCCCAAATCTGCTCAAAACCTTTTCTCTCTATCAGAGAAAGCTGTTTCATTCAATATTCAGTGCAAATCTTGCCAAACTGAAGGATGCTTATGCCTTATGAAATACAATGTTTTTGCAATGCTGTAAGACTGTTTTTAATGTGTTAGAAGTTATATGCACAAAAACAGGTTTCTGAGAGCAGTAATGTTGAAATACTGCATCTGTTCAAATGAAGTGAAATCTAGCCGAAATCTGCTCAAAAGCTTTTCTCTCTATTAGAGAAAGCTGTTTGATTCAATATTCAGTGCAAACCTTGCCAAACTGCAGGATGCTTATGCCTTATGAAACACAATGTTTTTGCAATGCTGTAAGACTGTTTTTAATGTGTTAGAAGTTATATGCACAAAAACAGGTTTCTGAGAGCAGTAATGTTGAAATACTGCTTCTGTTCAAATGAAGTAAAATCTAGCTGAAATCTGCTGAAAAGCTTTTCTCTCTATTAGAAGAAAGCTGTTTCAATCAATATTCAGTGCAAATCTTGACAAACTGAAGGATGCTTATGCCTTATGAAATACAATGTTTTTGCAATGCTGTAAGACTGTTTTTAATGTGTTAGAAGTTATATGCACAAAAACAGGTTTCTGAGAGCAGTAATGTTGAAATACTGCATCTGTTCAAATGATGTGAAATCTAGCCGAAATCTGCTCAAAAGCTTTTCTCTCTATTAGAGAAAGCTGTTTCATTCAATATTCAGTGCAAACCTTGCCAAACTACAGGATGCTTATGCCTTATGAAACACAATGTTTTTGCAATGCTGTAAGACTGTTTTTAATGTGTTAGAAGTTATATGCACAAAAACAGGTTTCTGAGAGCAGTAATGTTGAAATACTGCTTCTGTTCAAATGAAGTGAAATCTAGCCCAAATCTGCTCAAAAGCTTTTCTCTCTATTAGAGAAACCTGTTTCATTCAATATTCAGTGCAAATCTTGCCAAACTGCAGGATGCTTATGCCTTATGAAGCACAATATTTTTGCAATGCTGTAAGACTGTTTTTAATGTGTTAGAAGTTATATGCACAAAAACAGGTTTCTGAGAGCAGTAATGTTGAAATACTTGCTTCTGTTCAAATGAAGTCAAATCTAGCCCAAATCTGCTCAAAAGCTTTTCTCTCTATTAGAGAAAGCTGTTTCATTCAATATTCAGTGCAAAATTTGCCAAACTGCATGATGCTTATGCCTTATGAAACACAATGTTTTTGCAATGCTGTAAGACTGTTTTTAATGTGTTAGAATTTATATGCACAAAAACAGGTTTCTGAGAGCAGTAAATGTTGAAATACTGCATCTGTTCAAATGAAGTGAAATCTAGCCGAAATCTGCTCAAAAGCTTTTCTCTCTATTAGAGAAAGCTGTTTGATTCAATATTCAGTGCAAATCTTGCCAAACTGAAGGATGCTTATGCCTTATGAAATACAATGTTTTTGCAATGCTGTAAGACTGTTTTTAATGTGTTAGAAGTTATATGCACAAAAACAGGTTTCTGAGAGCAGTAATGTTGAATTACTGCATCTGTTCAAATGAAGTCAAATCTAGCCCAAATCTGCTCAAAAGCTTTTCTCTCTATTAGAGAAAGCTGTTTCATTCAATATTCAGTGCAAACCTTGCCAAACTGCATGATGCTTATGCCTTATGAAACACAATGTTTTTGCAATGCTGTAAGACTGTTTTTAATGTGTTAGAAGTTATATGCACAAAAACAGGTTTCTGAGAGCAGTAATGTTGAAATACTACTTCTGTTCAAATGAAGTGAAATCTAGCCCAAATCTGCTCAAAAGCTTTTCTCTCTATTAGAGAAAGCTGTTTCATTCAATTCAATGCAAATCTTGCCAAACTGCAGGATGCTTATGCCTTATGAAACACAATGTTTTTGCAAATGCTGTAAGACTGTTTTTAATGTGTTAGAAGTTATATGCACAAAAACAGGTTTCTGAGAGCAGTAATGTTGAAATACTTGCTTCTGTTCAAATGAAGTGAAATCTAGCCCAAATCTGCTCAAAAGCTTTTCTCTCTATTAGAGAAAGCTGTTTCATTCAATATTCAGTGCAAACCTTGCCAAACTGAAGGATGCTTATGCCATATGAAATACAATGTTTTTGCAATGCTGTAAGACTGTTTTTAATGTGTTCGAAGTTATATGCACAAAAAAAGGTTTCTGAGAGCAGTAATGTTGAAATACTGCTTCTGTTCAAATGAAGTGAAATCTAGCCCAAATCTGCTCAAAACCTTTTCTCTCTATCAGAGAAAGCTGTTTCATTCAATATTCAGTGCAAATCTTGCCAAACTGAAGGATGCTTATGCCTTATGAAATACAATGTTTTTGCAATGCTGTAAGACTGTTTTTAATGTGTTAGAAGTTATATGCACAAAAACAGGTTTCTGAGAGCAGTAATGTTGAAATACTTGCTTCTGTTCAAATGAAGTGAAATCTAGCCCAAATCTGCTCAAAAGCTTTTCTCTCTATTAGAGAAAGCTGTTTCATTCAATATTCAGTGCAAACCTTGCCAAACTGAAGGATGCTTATGCCATATGAAATACAATGTTTTTGCAATGCTGTAAGACTGTTTTTAATGTGTTCGAAGTTATATGCACAAAAACAGGTTTCTGAGAGCAGTAATGTTGAAATACTTGCTTCTGTTCAAATGAAGTGAAATCTAGCCCAAATCTGCTCAAAAGCTTTTCTCTCTATTAGAGAAAGCTGTTTCATTCAATATTCAGTGCAAACCTTGCCAAACTGAAGGATGCTTATGCCATATGAAATACAATGTTTTTGCAATGCTGTAAGACTGTTTTTAATGTGTTCGAAGTTATATGCACAAAAAAAGGTTTCTGAGAGCAGTAATGTTGAAATACTGCTTCTGTTCAAATGAAGTGAAATCTAGCCCAAATCTGCTCAAAACCTTTTCTCTCTATCAGAGAAAGCTGTTTCATTCAATATTCAGTGCAAATCTTGCCAAACTGAAGGATGCTTATGCCTTATGAAATACAATGTTTTTGCAATGCTGTAAGACTGTTTTTAATGTGTTAGAAGTTATATGCACAAAAACAGGTTTCTGAGAGCAGTAATGTTGAAATACTGCATCTGTTCAAATGAAGTGAAATCTAGCCGAAATCTGCTCAAAAGCTTTTCTCTCTATTAGAGAAAGCTGTTTGATTCAATATTCAGTGCAAACCTTGCCAAACTGCAGGATGCTTATGCCTTATGAAACACAATGTTTTTGCAATGCTGTAAGACTGTTTTTAATGTGTTAGAAGTTATATGCACAAAAACAGGTTTCTGAGAGCAGTAATGTTGAAATACTGCTTCTGTTCAAATGAAGTGAAATCTAGCTGAAATCTGTTCAAAAGCTTTTCTCTCTATTAGAGAAAGCTGTTTCATTCAATATTCAGTGCAAACCTTGCCAAACTGCAGGATGCTTATGCCTTATGAAACACAATGTTTTTGCAATGCTGTAAGACTGTTTTTAATGTGTTAGAAGTTATATGCACAGAAACAGGTTTCTGAGAGCAGTAATGTTGAAATACTGCTTCTGTTCAAATGAAGTGAAATCTAGCCCAAATCTGCTCAAAAGCTTTTCTCTCTATTAGAGAAAGCTGTTTCATTCAATATTCAGTGCAAATCTTGCCAAACTGAAGGATGCTTATGCCTTATGAAGCACAATATTTTTGCAATGCTGTAAGACTGTTTTTAATGTGTCAGAAGTTATATGCACAAAAACAGGTTTCTGAGAGCAGTAATGTTGAAATACTTGCTTCTGTTCAAATGAAGTCAAATCTAGCCCAAATCTGCTCAAAAGCTTTTCTCTCTATTAGAGAAAGCTGTTTCATTCAATATTCAGTGCAAATTTTGCCAAACTGCATGATGCTTATGCCTTATGAAACACAATGTTTTTGCAATGCTGTAAGACTGTTTTTAATGTGTTAGAAGTTATATGCACAAAAACAGGTTTCTGAGAGCAGTAATGTTGAAATACTGCATCTGTTCAAATGATGTGAAATCTAGCCGAAATCTGCTCAAAAGCTTTTCTCTCTATTAGAGAAAGCTGTTTCATTCAATATTCAGTGCAAACCTTGCCAAACTACAGGATGCTTATGCCTTATGAAACACAATGTTTTTGCAATGCTGTAAGACTGTTTTTAATGTGTTAGAAGTTATATGCACAAAAACAGGTTTCTGAGAGCAGTAATGTTGAAATACTGCTTCTGTTCAAATGAAGTGAAATCTAGCCCAAATCTGCTCAAAACCTTTTCTCTCTATCAGAGAAAGCTGTTTCATTCAATATTCAGTGCAAATCTTGCCAAACTGAAGGATGCTTATGCCTTATGAAATACAATGTTTTTGCAATGCTGTAAGACTGTTTTTAATGTGTTAGAAGTTATATGCACAAAAACAGGTTTCTGAGAGCAGTAATGTTGAAATACTGCATCTGTTCAAATGAAGTGAAATCTAGCCGAAATCTGCTCAAAAGCTTTTCTCTCTATTAGAGAAAGCTGTTTGATTCAATATTCAGTGCAAACCTTGCCAAACTGCAGGATGCTTATGCCTTATGAAACACAATGTTTTTGCAATGCTGTAAGACTGTTTTTAATGTGTTAGAAGTTATATGCACAAAAACAGGTTTCTGAGAGCAGTAATGTTGAAATACTGCTTCTGTTCAAATGAAGTAAAATCTAGCTGAAATCTGCTGAAAAGCTTTTCTCTCTATTAGAAGAAAGCTGTTTCAATCAATATTCAGTGCAAATCTTGACAAACTGAAGGATGCTTATGCCTTATGAAATACAATGTTTTTGCAATGCTGTAAGACTGTTTTTAATGTGTTAGAAGTTATATGCACAAAAACAGGTTTCTGAGAGCAGTAATGTTGAAATACTGCATCTGTTCAAATGATGTGAAATCTAGCCGAAATCTGCTCAAAAGCTTTTCTCTCTATTAGAGAAAGCTGTTTCATTCAATATTCAGTGCAAACCTTGCCAAACTACAGGATGCTTATGCCTTATGAAACACAATGTTTTTGCAATGCTGTAAGACTGTTTTTAATGTGTTAGAAGTTATATGCACAAAAACAGGTTTCTGAGAGCAGTAATGTTGAAATACTGCTTCTGTTCAAATGAAGTGAAATCTAGCCCAAATCTGCTCAAAAGCTTTTCTCTCTATTAGAGAAACCTGTTTCATTCAATATTCAGTGCAAATCTTGCCAAACTGCAGGATGCTTATGCCTTATGAAGCACAATATTTTTGCAATGCTGTAAGACTGTTTTTAATGTGTTAGAAGTTATATGCACAAAAACAGGTTTCTGAGAGCAGTAATGTTGAAATACTTGCTTCTGTTCAAATGAAGTCAAATCTAGCCCAAATCTGCTCAAAAGCTTTTCTCTCTATTAGAGAAAGCTGTTTCATTCAATATTCAGTGCAAAATTTGCCAAACTGCATGATGCTTATGCCTTATGAAACACAATGTTTTTGCAATGCTGTAAGACTGTTTTTAATGTGTTAGAATTTATATGCACAAAAACAGGTTTCTGAGAGCAGTAAATGTTGAAATACTGCATCTGTTCAAATGAAGTGAAATCTAGCCGAAATCTGCTCAAAAGCTTTTCTCTCTATTAGAGAAAGCTGTTTGATTCAATATTCAGTGCAAATCTTGCCAAACTGAAGGATGCTTATGCCTTATGAAATACAATGTTTTTGCAATGCTGTAAGACTGTTTTTAATGTGTTAGAAGTTATATGCACAAAAACAGGTTTCTGAGAGCAGTAATGTTGAATTACTGCATCTGTTCAAATGAAGTCAAATCTAGCCCAAATCTGCTCAAAAGCTTTTCTCTCTATTAGAGAAAGCTGTTTCATTCAATATTCAGTGCAAACCTTGCCAAACTGCATGATGCTTATGCCTTATGAAACACAATGTTTTTGCAATGCTGTAAGACTGTTTTTAATGTGTTAGAAGTTATATGCACAAAAACAGGTTTCTGAGAGCAGTAATGTTGAAATACTACTTCTGTTCAAATGAAGTGAAATCTAGCCCAAATCTGCTCAAAAGCTTTTCTCTCTATTAGAGAAAGCTGTTTCATTCAATATTCAATGCAAATCTTGCCAAACTGCAGGATGCTTATGCCTTATGAAACACAATGTTTTTGCAAATGCTGTAAGACTGTTTTTAATGTGTTAGAAGTTATATGCACAAAAACAGGTTTCTGAGAGCAGTAATGTTGAAATACTTGCTTCTGTTCAAATGAAGTGAAATCTAGCCCAAATCTGCTCAAAAGCTTTTCTCTCTATTAGAGAAAGCTGTTTCATTCAATATTCAGTGCAAACCTTGCCAAACTGAAGGATGCTTATGCCATATGAAATACAATGTTTTTGCAATGCTGTAAGACTGTTTTTAATGTGTTCGAAGTTATATGCACAAAAACAGGTTGCTGAGAGCAGTAATGTTGAAATACTGCATCTGTTCAAATGAAGTGAAATCTAGCCGAAATCTGCTCAAAAGCTTTTCTCTCTATTAGAGAAAGCTGTTTGATTCAATATTCAGTGCAAACCTTGCCAAACTTCAGGATGCTTATGCCTTATGAAACACAATGTTTTTGCAATGCTGTAAGACTGTTTTTAATGTGTTAGAAGTTATATGCACAAAAACAGGTTTCTGAGAGCAGTAATGTTGAAATACTGCTTCTGTTCAAATGAAGTGAAATCTAGCTGAAATCTGTTCAAAAGCTTTTCTCTCTATTAGAGAAAGCTGTTTCATTCAATATTCAGTGCAAACCTTGCCAAACTACAGGATGCTTATGCCTTATGAAACACAATGTTTTTGCAATGCTGTAAGACTGTTTTTAATGTGTTAGAAGTTATATGCACAGAAACAGGTTTCTGAGAGCAGTAATGTTGAAATACTGCTTCTGTTCAAATGAAGTGAAATCTAGCCCAAATCTGCTCAAAAGCTTTTCTCTCTATTAGAGAAAGCTGTTTGATTCAATATTCAGTGCAAATCTTGCCAAACTGAAGGATGCTTATGCCTTATGAAATACAATGTTTTTGCAATGCTGTAAGACTGTTTTTAATGTGTTAGAAGTTATATGCACAAAACAGGTTTCTGAGAGCAGTAATGTTGAAATACTGCATCTGTTCAAATGAAGTCAAATCTAGCCCAAATCTGCTCAAAAGCTTTTCTCTCTATTAGAGAAAGCTGTTTCATTCAATATTCAGTGCAAACCTTGCCAAACTGCAGGATGCTTATGCCTTATGAAACACAATGTTTTTGCAATGCTGTAAGAATGTTTATAATGTGTTAGAAGTTATATGCACAAAAACAGGTTTCTGAGAGCAGTAATGTTGAAATACTACTTCTGTTCAAATGAAGTGAAATCTAGCCCAAATCTGCTCAAAAGCTTTTCTCTCTATTAGAGAAGGCTGTTTCATTCAATATTCAATGCAAATCTTGCCAAACTGAAGGATGCTTATGCCTTATGAAACACAATGTTTTTGCAAATGCTGTAAGACTGTTTTTAATGTGTTAGAAGTTATATGCACAAAAACAGGTTTCTGAGAGCAGTAATGTTGAAATACTTGCTTCTGTTCAAATGAAGTGAAATCTAGCCCAAATCTGCTCAAAAGCTTTTCTCTCTATTAGAGAAAGCTGTTTCATTCAATATTCAGTGCAAACCTTGCCAAACTGAAGGATGCTTATGCCATATGAAATACAATGTTTTTGCAATGCTGTAAGACTGTTTTTAATGTGTTCGAAGTTATATGCACAAAAACAGGTTTCTGAGAGCAGTAATGTTGAAATACTTGCTTCTGTTCAAATGAAGTGAAATCTAGCCCAAATCTGCTCAAAAGCTTTTCTCTCTATTAGAGAAAGCTGTTTCATTCAATATTCAGTGCAAACCTTGCCAAACTGAAGGATGCTTATGCCATATGAAATACAATGTTTTTGCAATGCTGTAAGACTGTTTTTAATGTGTTCGAAGTTATATGCACAAAAAAAGGTTTCTGAGAGCAGTAATGTTGAAATACTGCTTCTGTTCAAATGAAGTGAAATCTAGCCCAAATCTGCTCAAAACCTTTTCTCTCTATCAGAGAAAGCTGTTTCATTCAATATTCAGTGCAAATCTTGCCAAACTGAAGGATGCTTATGCCTTATGAAATACAATGTTTTTGCAATGCTGTAAGACTGTTTTTAATGTGTTAGAAGTTATATGCACAAAAACAGGTTTCTGAGAGCAGTAATGTTGAAATACTGCATCTGTTCAAATGAAGTGAAATCTAGCCGAAATCTGCTCAAAAGCTTTTCTCTCTATTAGAGAAAGCTGTTTGATTCAATATTCAGTGCAAACCTTGCCAAACTGCAGGATGCTTATGCCTTATGAAACACAATGTTTTTGCAATGCTGTAAGACTGTTTTTAATGTGTTAGAAGTTATATGCACAAAAACAGGTTTCTGAGAGCAGTAATGTTGAAATACTGCTTCTGTTCAAATGAAGTGAAATCTAGCTGAAATCTGTTCAAAAGCTTTTCTCTCTATTAGAGAAAGCTGTTTCATTCAATATTCAGTGCAAACCTTGCCAAACTGCAGGATGCTTATGCCTTATGAAACACAATGTTTTTGCAATGCTGTAAGACTGTTTTTAATGTGTTAGAAGTTATATGCACAGAAACAGGTTTCTGAGAGCAGTAATGTTGAAATACTGCTTCTGTTCAAATGAAGTGAAATCTAGCCCAAATCTGCTCAAAAGCTTTTCTCTCTATTAGAGAAAGCTGTTTCATTCAATATTCAGTGCAAATCTTGCCAAACTGAAGGATGCTTATGCCATATGAAATACAATGTTTTTGCAATGCTGTAAGACTGTTTTTAATGTGTTAGAAGTTATATGCACAAAAACAGGTTTCTGAGAGCAGTAATGTTGAAATACTGCATCTGTTCAAATGAAGTGAAATCTAGCCGAAATCTGCTCAAAAGCTTTTCTCTCTATTAGAGAAAGCTGTTTGATTCAATATTCAGTGCAAACCTTGCCAAACTGCAGGATGCTTATGCCTTATGAAACACAATGTTTTTGCAATGCTGTAAGACTGTTTTTAATGTGTTAGAAGTTATATGCACAAAAACAGGTTTCTGAGAGCATTAATGTTGAAATACTGCATCTGTTCAAATGAAGTGAAATCTAGCCGAAATCTGCTCAAAAGCTTTTCTCTCTATTAGATAAAGCTGTTTGATTCAATATTCAGTGCAAACCTTGCCAAACTGCAGGATGCTTATGCCTTATGAAACACAATGTTTTTGCAATGCTGTAAGACTGTTTTTAATGTGTTAGAAGTTATATGCACAAAAACAGGTTTCTGAGAGCAGTAATGTTGAAATACTGCTTCTGTTCAAATGAAGTGAAATCTAGCTGAAATCTGCTGAAAAGCTTTTCTCTCTATTAGAAGAAAGCTGTTTCAATCAATATTCAGTGCAAATCTTGACAAACTGAAGGATGCTTATGCCTTATGAAATACAATGTTTTTGCAATGCTGTAAGACTGTTTTTAATGTGTTAGAAGTTATATGCACAAAAACAGGTTTCTGAGAGCAGTAATGTTGAAATACTGCATCTGTTCAAATGATGTGAAATCTAGCCGAAATCTGCTCAAAAGCTTTTCTCTCTATTAGAGAAAGCTGTTTCATTCAATATTCAGTGCAAACCTTGCCAAACTACATGATGCTTATGCCTTATGAAACACAATGTTTTTGCAATGCTGTAAGACTGTTTTTAATGTGTTAGAAGTTATATGCACAAAAACAGGTTTCTGAGAGCAGTAATGTTGAAATACTGCTTCTGTTCAAATGAAGTGAAATCTAGCCCAAATCTGCTCAAAACCTTTTCTCTCTATCAGAGAAAGCTGTTTCATTCAATATTCAGTGCAAATCTTGCCAAACTGAAGGATGCTTATGCCTTATGAAATACAATGTTTTTGCAATGCTGTAAGACTGTTTTTAATGTGTTAGAAGTTATATGCACAAAAACAGGTTTCTGAGAGCAGTAATGTTGAAATACTGCATCTGTTCAAATGAAGTGAAATCTAGCCGAAATCTGCTCAAAAGCTTTTCTCTCTATTAGAGAAAGCTGTTTGATTCAATATTCAGTGCAAACCTTGCCAAACTGCAGGATGCTTATGCCTTATGAAACACAATGTTTTTGCAATCCTGTAAGACTGTTTTTAATGTGTTAGAAGTTATATGCACAAAAACAGGTTTCTGAGAGCAGTAATGTTGAAATACTGCTTCTGTTCAAATGAAGTGAAATCTAGCTGAAATCTGTTCAAAAGCTTTTCTCTCTATTAGAGAAAGCTGTTTCATTCAATATTCAGTGCAAACCTTGCCAAACTGCAGGATGCTTATGCCTTATGAAACACAATGTTTTTGCAATGCTGTAAGACTGTTTTTAATGTGTTAGAAGTTATATGCACAGAAACAGGTTTCTGAGAGCAGTAATGTTGAAATACTGCTTCTGTTCAAATGAAGTGAAATCTAGCCCAAATCTGCTCAAAAGCTTTTCTCTCTATTAGAGAAAGCTGTTTCATTCAATATTCAGTGCAAATCTTGCCAAACTGAAGGATGCTTATGCCATATGAAATACAATGTTTTTGCAATGCTGTAAGACTGTTTTTAATGTGTTAGAAGTTATATGCACAAAAACAGGTTTCTGAGAGCAGTAATGTTGAAATACTGCATCTGTTCAAATGAAGTGAAATCTAGCCGAAATCTGCTCAAAAGCTTTTCTCTCTATTAGAGAAAGCTGTTTGATTCAATATTCAGTGCAAACCTTGCCAAACTGCAGGATGCTTATGCCTTATGAAACACAATGTTTTTGCAATGCTGTAAGACTGTTTTTAATGTGTTAGAAGTTATATGCACAAAAACAGGTTTCTGAGAGCAGTAATGTTGAAATACTTGCTTCTGTTCAAATGAAGTCAAATCTAGCCCAAATCTGCTCAAAAGCTTTTCTCTCTATTAGAGAAAGCTGTTTCATTCAATATTCAGTGCAAATTTTGCCAAACTGCATTATGCTTATGCCTTATGAAACACAATGTTTTTGCAATGCTGTAAGACTGTTTTTAATGTGTT
The DNA here is from genome assembly GCF_023724105.1 of Carassius gibelio. Taxonomy (NCBI): domain Eukaryota; kingdom Metazoa; phylum Chordata; class Actinopteri; order Cypriniformes; family Cyprinidae; genus Carassius; species Carassius gibelio. Next base: position 1,595,189 of record NC_068418.1, read on the forward strand.
AGAAGTTATATGCACAAAAACAGGTTTCTGAGAGCAGTAAATGTTGAAATACTGCATCTGTTCAAATGAAGTGAAATCTAGCCGAAATCTGCTCAAAAGCTTTTCTCTCTATTAGAGAAAGCTGTTTGATTCAATATTCAGTGCAAATCTTGCCAAACTGAAGGATGCTTATGCCTTATGAAATACAATGTTTTTGCAATGCTGTAAGACTGTTTTTAATGTGTTAGAAGTTATATGCACAAAAACAGGTTTCTGAGAGCAGTAATGTTGAAATACTGCATCTGTTCAAATGAAGTCAAATCTAGCCCAAATCTGCTCAAAAGCTTTTCTCTCTATTAGAGAAAGCTGTTTCATTCAATATTCAGTGCAAACCTTGCCAAACTGCATGATGCTTATGCCTTATGAAATACAATGTTTTTGCAATGCTGTAAGACTGTTTTTAATGTGTTAGAAGTTATATGCACCAAAACAGGTTTCTGAGAGCAGTAATGTTGAAATACTGCATCTGTTCAAATGAAGTCAAATCTAGCCCAAATCTGCTCAAAAGCTTTTCTCTCTATTAGAGAAAGCTGTTTCATTCAATATTCAGTGCAAACCTTGCCAAACTGCATGATGCTTATGCCTTATGAAACACAATGTTTTTGCAATGCTGTAAGACTGTTTTTAATGTGTTAGAAGTTATATGCACAAAAACAGGTTTCTGAGAGCAGTAATGTTGAAATACTACTTCTGTTCAAATGAAGTGAAATCTAGCCCAAATCTGCTCAAAAGCTTTTCTCTCTATTAGAGAAAGCTGTTTCATTCAATATTCAATGCAAATCTTGCCAAACTGCAGGATGCTTATGCCTTATGAAACACAATGTTTTTGCAAATGCTGTAAGACTGTTTTTAATGTGTTAGAAGTTATATGCACAAAAACAGGTTTCTGAGAGCAGTAATGTTGAAATACTGCTTCTGTTCAAATGAAGTGAAATCTAGCCCAAATCTGCTCAAAACCTTTTCTCTCTATTAGAGAAAGCTGTTTGATTCAATATTCAGTGCAAACCTTGCCAAACTGCAGGATGCTTATGCCTTATGAAACACAATGTTTTTGCAATGCTGTAAGACTGTTTTTAATGTGTTATAGAAGTTATATGCACAAAAACAGGTTTCTGAGAGCAGTAATGTTGAAATACTGCATCTGTTCAAATGAAGTGAAATCTAGCCGAAATCTGCTCAAAAGCTTTTCTCTCTATTAGAGAAAGCTGTTTGATTCAATATTCAGTGCAAACCTTGCCAAACTGCAGGATGCTTATGCCTTATGAAACACAATGTTTTTGCAATGCTGTAAGACTGTTTTTAATGTGTTAGAAGTTATATGCACAGAAACAGGTTTCTGAGAGCAGTAATGTTGAAATACTGCTTCTGTTCAAATGAAGTGAAATCTAGCCCAAATCTGCTCAAAAGCTTTTCTCTCTATTAGAGAAAGCTGTTTGATTCAATATTCAGTGCAAATCTTGCCAAACTGAAGGATGCTTATGCCTTATGAAATACAATGTTTTTGCAATGCTGTAAGACTGTTTTTAATGTGTTAGAAGTTATATGCACAAAACAGGTTTCTGAGAGCAGTAATGTTGATATACTGCATCTGTTCAAATGAAGTCAAATCTAGCCCAAATCTGCTCAAAAGCTTTTCTCTCTATTAGAGAAAGCTGTTTCATTCAATATTCAGTGCAAACCTTGCCAAACTGCATGATGCTTATGCCTTATGAAACACAATGTTTTTGCAATGCTGTAAGACTGTTTTTAATGTGTTAGAAGTTATATGCACAAAAACAGGTTTCTGAGAGCAGTAATGTTGAAATACTACTTCTGTTCAAATGAAGTGAAATCTAGCCCAAATCTGCTCAAAAGCTTTTCTCTCTATTAGAGAAAGCTGTTTCATTCAATATTCAATGCAAATCTTGCCAAACTGCAGGATGCTTATGCCTTATGAAACACAATGTTTTTGCAAATGCTGTAAGACTGTTTTTAATGTGTTAGAAGTTATATGCACAAAAACAGGTTTCTGAGAGCAGTAATGTTGAAATACTTGCTTCTGTTCAAATGAAGTGAAATCTAGCCCAAATCTGCTCAAAAGCTTTTCTCTCTATTAGAGAAAGCTGTTTCATTCAATATTCAGTGCAAACCTTGCCAAACTGAAGGATGCTTATGCCATATGAAATACAATGATTTTGCAATGCTGTAAGACTGTTTTTAATGTGTTCGAAGTTATATGCACAAAACAGGTTTCTGAGAGCAGTAATGTTGAAATACTTGCTTCTGTTCAAATGAAGTGAAATCTAGCCCAAATCTGCTCAAAAGCTTTTCTCTCTATTAGAGAAAGCTGTTTCATTCAATATTCAGTGCAAACCTTGCCAAACTGAAGGATGCTTATGCCATATGAAATACAATGTTTTTGCAATGCTGTAAGACTGTTTTTAATGTGTTCGAAGTTATATGCACAAAAAAAGGTTTCTGAGAGCAGTAATGTTGAAATACTGCTTCTGTTCAAATGAAGTGAAATCTAGCCCAAATCTGCTCAAAACCTTTTCTCTCTATCAGAGAAAGCTGTTTCATTCAATATTCAGTGCAAATCTTGCCAAACTGAAGGATGCTTATGCCTTATGAAATACAATGTTTTTGCAATGCTGTAAGACTGTTTTTAATGTGTTAGAAGTTATATGCACAAAAACAGGTTTCTGAGAGCAGTAATGTTGAAATACTGCATCTGTTCAAATGAAGTGAAATCTAGCCGAAATCTGCTCAAAAGCTTTTCTCTCTATTAGAGAAAGCTGTTTGATTCAATATTCAGTGCAAACCTTGCCAAACTGCAGGATGCTTATGCCTTATGAAACACAATGTTTTTGCAATGCTGTAAGACTGTTTTTAATGTGTTAGAAGTTATATGCACAAAAACAGGTTTCTGAGAGCAGTAATGTTGAAATACTGCTTCTGTTCAAATGAAGTGAAATCTAGCTGAAATCTGTTCAAAAGCTTTTCTCTCTATTAGAGAAAGCTGTTTCATTCAATATTCAGTGCAAACCTTGCCAAACTGCAGGATGCTTATGCCTTATGAAACACAATGTTTTTGCAATGCTGTAAGACTGTTTTTAATGTGTTAGAAGTTATATGCACAGAAACAGGTTTCTGAGAGCAGTAATGTTGAAATACTGCTTCTGTTCAAATGAAGTGAAATCTAGCCCAAATCTGCTCAAAAGCTTTTCTCTCTATTAGAGAAAGCTGTTTGATTCAATATTCAGTGCAAATCTTGCCAAACTGAAGGATGCTTATGCCTTATGAAATACAATGTTTTTGCAATGCTGTAAGACTGTTTTTAATGTGTTAGAAGTTATATGCACAAAACAGGTTTCTGAGAGCAGTAATGTTGATATACTGCATCTGTTCAAATGAAGTCAAATCTAGCCCAAATCTGCTCAAAAGCTTTTCTCTCTATTAGAGAAAGCTGTTTCATTCAATATTCAGTGCAAACCTTGCCAAACTGCATGATGCTTATGCCTTATGAAACACAATGTTTTTGCAATGCTGTAAGACTGTTTTTAATGTGTTAGAAGTTATATGCACAAAAACAGGTTTCTGAGAGCAGTAATGTTGAAATACTACTTCTGTTCAAATGAAGTGAAATCTAGCCCAAATCTGCTCAAAAGCTTTTCTCTCTATTAGAGAAAGCTGTTTCATTCAATATTCAATGCAAATCTTGCCAAACTGCAGGATGCTTATGCCTTATGAAACACAATGTTTTTGCAAATGCTGTAAGACTGTTTTTAATGTGTTAGAAGTTATATGCACAAAAACAGGTTTCTGAGAGCAGTAATGTTGAAATACTTGCTTCTGTTCAAATGAAGTGAAATCTAGCCCAAATCTGCTCAAAAGCTTTTCTCTCTATTAGAGAAAGCTGTTTCATTCAATATTCAGTGCAAACCTTGCCAAACTGAAGGATGCTTATGCCATATGAAATACAATGTTTTTGCAATGCTGTAAGACTGTTTTTAATGTGTTCGAAGTTATATGCACAAAACAGGTTTCTGAGAGCAGTAATGTTGAAATACTTGCTTCTGTTCAAATGAAGTGAAATCTAGCCCAAATCTGCTCAAAAGCTTTTCTCTCTATTAGAGAAAGCTGTTTCATTCAATATTCAGTGCAAACCTTGCCAAACTGAAGGATGCTTATGCCATATGAAATACAATGTTTTTGCAATGCTGTAAGACTGTTTTTAATGTGTTCGAAGTTATATGCACAAAAAAAGGTTTCTGAGAGCAGTAATGTTGAAATACTGCTTCTGTTCAAATGAAGTGAAATCTAGCCCAAATCTGCTCAAAACCTTTTCTCTCTATCAGAGAAAGCTGTTTCATTCAATATTCAGTGCAAATCTTGCCAAACTGAAGGATGCTTATGCCTTATGAAATACAATGTTTTTGCAATGCTGTAAGACTGTTTTTAATGTGTTAGAAGTTATATGCACAAAAACAGGTTTCTGAGAGCAGTAATGTTGAAATACTGCATCTGTTCAAATGAAGTGAAATCTAGCCGAAATCTGCTCAAAAGCTTTTCTCTCTATTAGAGAAAGCTGTTTGATTCAATATTCAGTGCAAACCTTGCCAAACTGCAGGATGCTTATGCCTTATGAAACACAATGTTTTTGCAATGCTGTAAGACTGTTTTTAATGTGTTAGAAGTTATATGCACAAAAACAGGTTTCTGAGAGCAGTAATGTTGAAATACTGCTTCTGTTCAAATGAAGTGAAATCTAGCTGAAATCTGTTCAAAAGCTTTTCTCTCTATTAGAGAAAGCTGTTTCATTCAATATTCAGTGCAAACCTTGCCAAACTGCAGGATGCTTATGCCTTATGAAACACAATGTTTTTGCAATGCTGTAAGACTGTTTTTAATGTGTTAGAAGTTATATGCACAGAAACAGGTTTCTGAGAGCAGTAATGTTGAAATACTGCTTCTGTTCAAATGAAGTGAAATCTAGCCCAAATCTGCTCAAAAGCTTTTCTCTCTATTAGAGAAAGCTGTTTCATTCAATATTCAGTGCAAATCTTGCCAAACTGAAGGATGCTTATGCCATATGAAATACAATGTTTTTGCAATGCTGTAAGACTGTTTTTAATGTGTTAGAAGTTATATGCACAAAAACAGGTTTCTGAGAGCAGTAATGTTGAAATACTGCATCTGTTCAAATGAAGTGAAATCTAGCCGAAATCTGCTCAAAAGCTTTTCTCTCTATTAGAGAAAGCTGTTTGATTCAATATTCAGTGCAAACCTTGCCAAACTGCAGGATGCTTATGCCTTATGAAACACAATGTTTTTGCAATGCTGTAAGACTGTTTTTAATGTGTTAGAAGTTATATGCACAAAAACAGGTTTCTGAGAGCAGTAATGTTGAAATACTTGCTTCTGTTCAAATGAAGTCAAATCTAGCCCAAATCTGCTCAAAAGCTTTTCTCTCTATTAGAGAAAGCTGTTTCATTCAATATTCAGTGCAAATTTTGCCAAACTGCATGATGCTTATGCCTTATGAAACACAATGTTTTTGCAATGCTGTAAGACTGTTTTTAATGTGTTAGAAGTTATATGCACAAAAACAGGTTTCTGAGAGCAGTAAATGTTGAAATACTGCATCTGTTCAAATGAAGTGAAATCTAGCCGAAATCTGCTCAAAAGCTTTTCTCTCTATTAGAGAAAGCTGTTTGATTCAATATTCAGTGCAAATCTTGCCAAACTGAAGGATGCTTATGCCTTATGAAATACAATGTTTTTGCAATGCTGTAAGACTGTTTTTAATGTGTTAGAAGTTATATGCACAAAAACAGGTTTCTGAGAGCAGTAATGTTGAAATACTGCATCTGTTCAAATGAAGTCAAATCTAGCCCAAATCTGCTCAAAAGCTTTTCTCTCTATTAGAGAAAGCTGTTTCATTCAATATTCAGTGCAAACCTTGCCAAACTGCATGATGCTTATGCCTTATGAAATACAATGTTTTTGCAATGCTGTAAGACTGTTTTTAATGTGTTAGAAGTTATATGCACCAAAACAGGTTTCTGAGAGCAGTAATGTTGAAATACTGCATCTGTTCAAATGAAGTCAAATCTAGCCCAAATCTGCTCAAAAGCTTTTCTCTCTATTAGAGAAAGCTGTTTCATTCAATATTCAGTGCAAACCTTGCCAAACTGCATGATGCTTATGCCTTATGAAACACAATGTTTTTGCAATGCTGTAAGACTGTTTTTAATGTGTTAGAAGTTATATGCACAAAAACAGGTTTCTGAGAGCAGTAATGTTGAAATACTACTTCTGTTCAAATGAAGTGAAATCTAGCCCAAATCTGCTCAAAAGCTTTTCTCTCTATTAGAGAAAGCTGTTTCATTCAATATTCAATGCAAATCTTGCCAAACTGCAGGATGCTTATGCCTTATGAAACACAATGTTTTTGCAAATGCTGTAAGACTGTTTTTAATGTGTTAGAAGTTATATGCACAAAAACAGATTTCTGAGAGCAGTAATGTTGAAATACTGCTTCTGTTCAAATGAAGTGAAATCTAGCCCAAATCTGCTCAAAACCTTTTCTCTCTATTAGAGAAAGCTGTTTGATTCAATATTCAGTGCAAACCTTGCCAAACTGCAGGATGCTTATGCCTTATGAAACACAATGTTTTTGCAATGCTGTAAGACTGTTTTTAATGTGTTAGAAGTTATATGCACAAAAACAGGTTTCTGAGAGCAGTAATGTTGAAATACTGCATCTGTTCAAATGAAGTGAAATCTAGCCGAAATCTGCTCAAAAGCTTTTCTCTCTATTAGAGAAAGCTGTTTGATTCAATATTCAGTGCAAACCTTGCCAAACTGCAGGATGCTTATGCCTTATGAAACACAATGTTTTTGCAATGCTGTAAGACTGTTTTTAATGTGTTAGAAGTTATATGCACAAAAACAGGTTTCTGAGAGCAGTAATGTTGAAATACTGCTTCTGTTCAAATGAAGTGAAATCTAGCTGAAATCTGTTCAAAAGCTTTTCTCTCTATTAGAGAAAGCTGTTTCATTCAATATTCAGTGCAAACCTTGCCAAACTGCAGGATGCTTATGCCTTATGAAACACAATGTTTTTGCAATGCTGTAAGACTGTTTTTAATGTGTTAGAAGTTATATGCACAGAAACAGGTTTCTGAGAGCAGTAATGTTGAAATACTGCTTCTGTTCAAATGAAGTGAAATCTAGCCCAAATCTGCTCAAAAGCTTTTCTCTCTATTAGAGAAAGCTGTTTGATTCAATATTCAGTGCAAATCTTGCCAAACTGAAGGATGCTTATGCCTTATGAAATACAATGTTTTTGCAATGCTGTAAGACTGTTTTTAATGTGTTAGAAGTTATATGCACAAAACAGGTTTCTGAGAGCAGTAATGTTGATATACTGCATCTGTTCAAATGAAGTCAAATCTAGCCCAAATCTGCTCAAAAGCTTTTCTCTCTATTAGAGAAAGCTGTTTCATTCAATATTCAGTGCAAACCTTGCCAAACTGCATGATGCTTATGCCTTATGAAACACAATGTTTTTGCAATGCTGTAAGACTGTTTTTAATGTGTTAGAAGTTAAATGCACAAAAACAGGTTTCTGAGAGCAGTAATGTTGAAATACTACTTCTGTTCAAATGAAGTGAAATCTAGCCCAAATCTGCTCAAAAGCTTTTCTCTCTATTAGAGAAAGCTGTTTCATTCAATATTCAATGCAAATCTTGCCAAACTGCAGGATGCTTATGCCTTATGAAACACAATGTTTTTGCAAATGCTGTAAGACTGTTTTTAATGTGTTAGAAGTTATATGCACAAAAACAGGTTTCTGAGAGCAGTAATGTTGAAATACTTGCTTCTGTTCAAATGAAGTGAAATCTAGCCCAAATCTGCTCAAAAGCTTTTCTCTCTATTAGAGAAAGCTGTTTCATTCAATATTCAGTGCAAACCTTGCCAAACTGAAGGATGCTTATGCCATATGAAATACAATGTTTTTGCAATGCTGTAAGACTGTTTTTAATGTGTTCGAAGTTATATGCACAAAACAGGTTTCTGAGAGCAGTAATGTTGAAATACTTGCTTCTGTTCAAATGAAGTGAAATCTAGCCCAAATCTGCTCAAAAGCTTTTCTCTCTATTAGAGAAAGCTGTTTCATTCAATATTCAGTGCAAACCTTGCCAAACTGAAGGATGCTTATGCCATATGAAATACAATGTTTTTGCAATGCTGTAAGACTGTTTTTAATGTGTTCGAAGTTATATGCACAAAAAAAGGTTTCTGAGAGCAGTAATGTTGAAATACTGCTTCTGTTCAAATGAAGTGAAATCTAGCCCAAATCTGCTCAAAACCTTTTCTCTCTATCAGAGAAAGCTGTTTCATTCAATATTCAGTGCAAATCTTGCCAAACTGAAGGATGCTTATGCCTTATGAAATACAATGTTTTTGCAATGCTGTAAGACTGTTTTTAATGTGTTAGAAGTTATATGCACAAAAACAGGTTTCTGAGAGCAGTAATGTTGAAATACTGCATCTGTTCAAATGAAGTGAAATCTAGCCGAAATCTGCTCAAAAGCTTTTCTCTCTATTAGAGAAAGCTGTTTGATTCAATATTCAGTGCAAACCTTGCCAAACTGCAGGATGCTTATGCCTTATGAAACACAATGTTTTTGCAATGCTGTAAGACTGTTTTTAATGTGTTAGAAGTTATATGCACAGAAACAGGTTTCTGAGAGCAGTAATGTTGAAATACTGCTTCTGTTCAAATGAAGTGAAATCTAGCCCAAATCTGCTCAAAAGCTTTTCTCTCTATTAGAGAAAGCTGTTTCATTCAATATTCAGTGCAAATCTTGCCAAACTGAAGGATGCTTATGCCATATGAAATACAATGTTTTTGCAATGCTGTAAGACTGTTTTTAATGTGTTAGAAGTTATATGCACAAAAACAGGTTTCTGAGAGCAGTAATGTTGAAATACTGCATCTGTTCAAATGAAGTGAAATCTAGCCGAAATCTGCTCAAAAGCTTTTCTCTCTATTAGAGAAAGCTGTTTGATTCAATATTCAGTGCAAACCTTGCCAAACTGCAGGATGCTTATGCCTTATGAAACACAATGTTTTTGCAATGCTGTAAGACTGTTTTTAATGTGTTAGAAGTTATATGCACAAAAACAGGTTTCTGAGAGCAGTAATGTTGAAATACTTGCTTCTGTTCAAATGAAGTCAAATCTAGCCCAAATCTGCTCAAAAGCTTTTCTCTCTATTAGAGAAAGCTGTTTCATTCAATATTCAGTGCAAATTTTGCCAAACTGCATGATGCTTATGCCTTATGAAACACAATGTTTTTGCAATGCTGTAAGACTGTTTTTAATGTGTTAGAAGTTATATGCACAAAAACAGGTTTCTGAGAGCAGTAAATGTTGAAATACTGCATCTGTTCAAATGAAGTGAAATCTAGCCGAAATCTGCTCAAAAGCTTTTCTCTCTATTAGAGAAAGCTGTTTGATTCAATATTCAGTGCAAATCTTGCCAAACTGAAGGATGCTTATGCCTTATGAAATACAATGTTTTTGCAATGCTGTAAGACTGTTTTTAATGTGTTAGAAGTTATATGCACAAAAACAGGTTTCTGAGAGCAGTAATGTTGAAATACTGCATCTGTTCAAATGAAGTCAAATCTAGCCCAAATCTGCTCAAAAGCTTTTCTCTCTATTAGAGAAAGCTGTTTCATTCAATATTCAGTGCAAACCTTGCCAAACTGCATGATGCTTATGCCTTATGAAATACAATGTTTTTGCAATGCTGTAAGACTGTTTTTAATGTGTTAGAAGTTATATGCACCAAAACAGGTTTCTGAGAGCAGTAATGTTGAAATACTGCATCTGTTCAAATGAAGTCAAATCTAGCCCAAATCTGCTCAAAAGCTTTTCTCTCTATTAGAGAAAGCTGTTTCATTCAATATTCAGTGCAAACCTTGCCAAACTGCATGATGCTTATGCCTTATGAAACACAATGTTTTTGCAATGCTGTAAGACTGTTTTTAATGTGTTAGAAGTTATATGCACAAAAACAGGTTTCTGAGAGCAGTAATGTTGAAATACTACTTCTGTTCAAATGAAGTGAAATCTAGCCCAAATCTGCTCAAAAGCTTTTCTCTCTATTAGAGAAAGCTGTTTCATTCAATATTCAATGCAAATCTTGCCAAACTGCAGGATGCTTATGCCTTATGAAACACAATGTTTTTGCAAATGCTGTAAGACTGTTTTTAATGTGTTAGAAGTTATATGCACAAAAACAGGTTTCTGAGAGCAGTAATGTTGAAATACTTGCTTCTGTTCAAATGAAGTGAAATCTAGCCCAAATCTGCTCAAAAGCTTTTCTCTCTATTAGAGAAAGCTGTTTCATTCAATATTCAGTGCAAACCTTGCCAAACTGAAGGATGCTTATGCCATATGAAATACAATGTTTTTGCAATGCTGTAAGACTGTTTTTAATGTGTTCGAAGTTATATGCACAAAACAGGTTTCTGAGAGCAGTAATGTTGAAATACTTGCTTCTGTTCAAATGAAGTGATATCTAGCCCAAATCTGCTCAAAAGCTTTTCTCTCTATTAGAGAAAGCTGTTTCATTCAATATTCAGTGCAAACCTTGCCAAACTGAAGGATGCTTATGCCATATGAAATACAATGTTTTTGCAATGCTGTAAGACTGTTTTTAATGTGTTCGAAGTTATATGCACAAAAAAAGGTTTCTGAGAGCAGTAATGTTGAAATACTGCTTCTGTTCAAATGAAGTGAAATCTAGCCCAAATCTGCTCAAAACCTTTTCTCTCTATCAGAGAAAGCTGTTTCATTCAATATTCAGTGCAAATCTTGCCAAACTGAAGGATGCTTATGCCTTATGAAATACAATGTTTTTGCAATGCTGTAAGACTGTTTTTAATGTGTTAGAAGTTATATGCACAAAAACAGGTTTCTGAGAGCAGTAATGTTGAAATACTGCATCTGTTCAAATGAAGTGAAATCTAGCCGAAATCTGCTCAAAAGCTTTTCTCTCTATTAGAGAAAGCTGTTTGATTCAATATTCAGTGCAAACCTTGCCAAACTGCAGGATGCTTATGCCTTATGAAACACAATGTTTTTGCAATGCTGTAAGACTGTTTTTAATGTGTTAGAAGTTATATGCACAAAAACAGGTTTCTGAGAGCAGTAATGTTGAAATACTGCTTCTGTTCAAATGAAGTGAAATCTAGCTGAAATCTGTTCAAAAGCTTTTCTCTCTATTAGAGAAAGCTGTTTCATTCAATATTCAGTGCAAACCTTGCCAAACTGCAGGATGCTTATGCCTTATGAAACACAATGTTTTTGCAATGCTGTAAGACTGTTTTTAATGTGTTAGAAGTTATATGCACAGAAACAGGTTTCTGAGAGCAGTAATGTTGAAATACTGCTTCTGTTCAAATGAAGTGAAATCTAGCCCAAATCTGCTCAAAAGCTTTTCTCTCTATTAGAGAAAGCTGTTTGATTCAATATTCAGTGCAAATCTTGCCAAACTGAAGGATGCTTATGCCTTATGAAATACAATGTTTTTGCAATGCTGTAAGACTGTTTTTAATGTGTTAGAAGTTATATGCACAAAACAGGTTTCTGAGAGCAGTAATGTTGATATACTGCATCTGTTCAAATGAAGTCAAATCTAGCCCAAATCTGCTCAAAAGCTTTTCTCTCTATTAGAGAAAGCTGTTTCATTCAATATTCAGTGCAAACCTTGCCAAACTGCATGATGCTTATGCCTTATGAAACACAATGTTTTTGCAATGCTGTAAGACTGTTTTTAATGTGTTAGAAGTTAAATGCACAAAAACAGGTTTCTGAGAGCAGTAATGTTGAAATACTACTTCTGTTCAAATGAAGTGAAATCTAGCCCAAATCTGCTCAAAAGCTTTTCTCTCTATTAGAGAAAGCTGTTTCATTCAATATTCAATGCAAATCTTGCCAAACTGCAGGATGCTTATGCCTTATGAAACACAATGTTTTTGCAAATGCTGTAAGACTGTTTTTAATGTGTTAGAAGTTATATGCACAAAAACAGGTTTCTGAGAGCAGTAATGTTGAAATACTTGCTTCTGTTCAAATGAAGTGAAATCTAGCCCAAATCTGCTCAAAAGCTTTTCTCTCTATTAGAGAAAGCTGTTTCATTCAATATTCAGTGCAAACCTTGCCAAACTGAAGGATGCTTATGCCATATGAAATACAATGTTTTTGCAATGCTGTAAGACTGTTTTTAATGTGTTCGAAGTTATATGCACAAAACAGGTTTCTGAGAGCAGTAATGTTGAAATACTTGCTTCTGTTCAAATGAAGTGAAATCTAGCCCAAATCTGCTCAAAAGCTTTTCTCTCTATTAGAGAAAGCTGTTTCATTCAATATTCAGTGCAAACCTTGCCAAACTGAAGGATGCTTATGCCATATGAAATACAATGTTTTTGCAATGCTGTAAGACTGTTTTTAATGTGTTCGAAGTTATATGCACAAAAAAAGGTTTCTGAGAGCAGTAATGTTGAAATACTGCTTCTGTTCAAATGAAGTGAAATCTAGCCCAAATCTGCTCAAAACCTTTTCTCTCTATCAGAGAAAGCTGTTTCATTCAATATTCAGTGCAAATCTTGCCAAACTGAAGGATGCTTATGCCTTATGAAATACAATGTTTTTGCAATGCTGTAAGACTGTTTTTAATGTGTTAGAAGTTATATGCACAAAAACAGGTTTCTGAGAGCAGTAATGTTGAAATACTGCATCTGTTCAAATGAAGTGAAATCTAGCCGAAATCTGCTCAAAAGCTTTTCTCTCTATTAGAGAAAGCTGTTTGATTCAATATTCAGTGCAAACCTTGCCAAACTGCAGGATGCTTATGCCTTATGAAACACAATGTTTTTGCAATGCTGTAAGACTGTTTTTAATGTGTTAGAAGTTATATGCACAGAAACAGGTTTCTGAGAGCAGTAATGTTGAAATACTGCTTCTGTTCAAATGAAGTGAAATCTAGCCCAAATCTGCTCAAAAGCTTTTCTCTCTATTAGAGAAAGCTGTTTCATTCAATATTCAGTGCAAATCTTGCCAAACTGAAGGATGCTTATGCCATATGAAATACAATGTTTTTGCAATGCTGTAAGACTGTTTTTAATGTGTTAGAAGTTATATGCACAAAAACAGGTTTCTGAGAGCAGTAATGTTGAAATACTGCATCTGTTCAAATGAAGTGAAATCTAGCCGAAATCTGCTCAAAAGCTTTTCTCTCTATTAGAGAAAGCTGTTTGATTCAATATTCAGTGCAAACCTTGCCAAACTGCAGGATGCTTATGCCTTATGAAACACAATGTTTTTGCAATGCTGTAAGACTGTTTTTAATGTGTTAGAAGTTATATGCACAAAAACAGGTTTCTGAGAGCAGTAATGTTGAAATACTTGCTTCTGTTCAAATGAAGTCAAATCTAGCCCAAATCTGCTCAAAAGCTTTTCTCTCTATTAGAGAAAGCTGTTTCATTCAATATTCAGTGCAAATTTTGCCAAACTGCATGATGCTTATGCCTTATGAAACACAATGTTTTTGCAATGCTGTAAGACTGTTTTTAATGTGTTAGAAGTTATATGCACAAAAACAGGTTTCTGAGAGCAGTAAATGTTGAAATACTGCATCTGTTCAAATGAAGTGAAATCTAGCCGAAATCTGCTCAAAAGCTTTTCTCTCTATTAGAGAAAGCTGTTTGATTCAATATTCAGTGCAAATCTTGCCAAACTGAAGGATGCTTATGCCTTATGAAATACAATGTTTTTGCAATGCTGTAAGACTGTTTTTAATGTGTTAGAAGTTATATGCACAAAAACAGGTTTCTGAGAGCAGTAATGTTGAAATACTGCATCTGTTCAAATGAAGTCAAATCTAGCCCAAATCTGCTCAAAAGCTTTTCTCTCTATTAGAGAAAGCTGTTTCATTCAATATTCAGTGCAAACCTTGCCAAACTGCATGATGCTTATGCCTTATGAAATACAATGTTTTTGCAATGCTGTAAGACTGTTTTTAATGTGTTAGAAGTTATATGCACCAAAACAGGTTTCTGAGAGCAGTAATGTTGAAATACTGCATCTGTTCAAATGAAGTCAAATCTAGCCCAAATCTGCTCAAAAGCTTTTCTCTCTATTAGAGAAAGCTGTTTCATTCAATATTCAGTGCAAACCTTGCCAAACTGCATGATGCTTATGCCTTATGAAACACAATGTTTTTGCAATGCTGTAAGACTGTTTTTAATGTGTTAGAAGTTATATGCACAAAAACAGGTTTCTGAGAGCAGTAATGTTGAAATACTACTTCTGTTCAAATGAAGTGAAATCTAGCCCAAATCTGCTCAAAAGCTTTTCTCTCTATTAGAGAAAGCTGTTTCATTCAATATTCAATGCAAATCTTGCCAAACTGCAGGATGCTTATGCCTTATGAAACACAATGTTTTTGCAAATGCTGTAAGACTGTTTTTAATGTGTTAGAAGTTATATGCACAAAAACAGGTTTCTGAGAGCAGTAATGTTGAAATACTTGCTTCTGTTCAAATGAAGTGAAATCTAGCCCAAATCTGCTCAAAAGCTTTTCTCTCTATTAGAGAAAGCTGTTTCATTCAATATTCAGTGCAAACCTTGCCAAACTGAAGGATGCTTATGCCATATGAAATACAATGTTTTTGCAATGCTGTAAGACTGTTTTTAATGTGTTCGAAGTTATATGCACAAAACAGGTTTCTGAGAGCAGTAATGTTGAAATACTTGCTTCTGTTCAAATGAAGTGATATCTAGCCCAAATCTGCTCAAAAGCTTTTCTCTCTATTAGAGAAAGCTGTTTCATTCAATATTCAGTGCAAACCTTGCCAAACTGAAGGATGCTTATGCCATATGAAATACAATGTTTTTGCAATGCTGTAAGACTGTTTTTAATGTGTTCGAAGTTATATGCACAAAAAAAGGTTTCTGAGAGCAGTAATGTTGAAATACTGCTTCTGTTCAAATGAAGTGAAATCTAGCCCAAATCTGCTCAAAACCTTTTCTCTCTATCAGAGAAAGCTGTTTCATTCAATATTCAGTGCAAATCTTGCCAAACTGAAGGATGCTTATGCCTTATGAAATACAATGTTTTTGCAATGCTGTAAGACTGTTTTTAATGTGTTAGAAGTTATATGCACAAAAACAGGTTTCTGAGAGCAGTAATGTTGAAATACTGCATCTGTTCAAATGAAGTGAAATCTAGCCGAAATCTGCTCAAAAGCTTTTCTCTCTATTAGAGAAAGCTGTTTGATTCAATATTCAGTGCAAACCTTGCCAAACTGCAGGATGCTTATGCCTTATGAAACACAATGTTTTTGCAATGCTGTAAGACTGTTTTTAATGTGTTAGAAGTTATATGCACAAAAACAGGTTTCTGAGAGCAGTAATGTTGAAATACTGCTTCTGTTCAAATGAAGTGAAATCTAGCTGAAATCTGTTCAAAAGCTTTTCTCTCTATTAGAGAAAGCTGTTTCATTCAATATTCAGTGCAAACCTTGCCAAACTGCAGGATGCTTATGCCTTATGAAACACAATGTTTTTGCAATGCTGTAAGACTGTTTTTAATGTGTTAGAAGTTATATGCACAGAAACAGGTTTCTGAGAGCAGTAATGTTGAAATACTGCTTCTGTTCAAATGAAGTGAAATCTAGCCCAAATCTGCTCAAAAGCTTTTCTCTCTATTAGAGAAAGCTGTTTCATTCAATATTCAGTGCAAATCTTGCCAAACTGAAGGATGCTTATGCCATATGAAATACAATGTTTTTGCAATGCTGTAAGACTGTTTTTAATGTGTTAGAAGTTATATGCACAAAAACAGGTTTCTGAGAGCAGTAATGTTGAAATACTGCATCTGTTCAAATGAAGTGAAATCTAGCCGAAATCTGCTCAAAAGCTTTTCTCTCTATTAGAGAAAGCTGTTTGATTCAATATTCAGTGCAAACCTTGCCAAACTGCAGGATGCTTATGCCTTATGAAACACAATGTTTTTGCAATGCTGTAAGACTGTTTTTAATGTGTTAGAAGTTATATGCACAAAAACAGGTTTCTGAGAGCAGTAATGTTGAAATACTTGCTTCTGTTCAAATGAAGTCAAATCTAGCCCAAATCTGCTCAAAAGCTTTTCTCTCTATTAGAGAAAGCTGTTTCATTCAATATTCAGTGCAAATTTTGCCAAACTGCATGATGCTTATGCCTTATGAAACACAATGTTTTTGCAATGCTGTAAGACTGTTTTTAATGTGTTAGAAGTTATATGCACAAAAACAGGTTTCTGAGAGCAGTAAATGTTGAAATACTGCATCTGTTCAAATGAAGTGAAATCTAGCCGAAATCTGCTCAAAAGCTTTTCTCTCTATTAGAGAAAGCTGTTTGATTCAATATTCAGTGCAAATCTTGCCAAACTGAAGGATGCTTATGCCTTATGAAATACAATGTTTTTGCAATGCTGTAAGACTGTTTTTAATGTGTTAGAAGTTATATGCACAAAAACAGGTTTCTGAGAGCAGTAATGTTGAAATACTGCATCTGTTCAAATGAAGTCAAATCTAGCCCAAATCTGCTCAAAAGCTTTTCTCTCTATTAGAGAAAGCTGTTTCATTCAATATTCAGTGCAAACCTTGCCAAACTGCATGATGCTTATGCCTTATGAAATACAATGTTTTTGCAATGCTGTAAGACTGTTTTTAATGTGTTAGAAGTTATATGCACCAAAACAGGTTTCTGAGAGCAGTAATGTTGAAATACTGCATCTGTTCAAATGAAGTCAAATCTAGCCCAAATCTGCTCAAAAGCTTTTCTCTCTATTAGAGAAAGCTGTTTCATTCAATATTCAGTGCAAACCTTGCCAAACTGCATGATGCTTATGCCTTATGAAACACAATGTTTTTGCAATGCTGTAAGACTGTTTTTAATGTGTTAGAAGTTATATGCACAAAAACAGGTTTCTGAGAGCAGTAATGTTGAAATACTACTTCTGTTCAAATGAAGTGAAATCTAGCCCAAATCTGCTCAAAAGATTTCTCTCTATTAGAGAAAGCTGTTTCATTCAATATTCAATGCAAATCTTGCCAAACTGCAGGATGCTTATGCCTTATGAAACACAATGTTTTTGCAAATGCTGTAAGACTGTTTTTAATGTGTTAGAAGTTATATGCACAAAAACAGATTTCTGAGAGCAGTAATGTTGAAATACTGCTTCTGTTCAAATGAAGTGAAATCTAGCCCAAATCTGCTCAAAACCTTTTCTCTCTATTAGAGAAAGCTGTTTGATTCAATATTCAGTGCAAACCTTGCCAAACTGCAGGATGCTTATGCCTTATGAAACACAATGTTTTTGCAATGCTGTAAGACTGTTTTTAATGTGTTAGAAGTTATATGCACAAAAACAGGTTTCTGAGAGCAGTAATGTTGAAATACTGCATCTGTTCAAATGAAGTGAAATCTAGCCGAAATCTGCTCAAAAGCTTTTCTCTCTATTAGAGAAAGCTGTTTGATTCAATATTCAGTGCAAACCTTGCCAAACTGCAGGATGCTTATGCCTTATGAAACACAATGTTTTTGCAATGCTGTAAGACTGTTTTTAATGTGTTAGAAGTTATATGCACAAAAACAGGTTTCTGAGAGCAGTAATGTTGAAATACTGCTTCTGTTCAAATGAAGTGAAATCTAGCTGAAATCTGTTCAAAAGCTTTTCTCTCTATTAGAGAAAGCTGTTTCATTCAATATTCAGTGCAAACCTTGCCAAACTGCAGGATGCTTATGCCTTATGAAACACAATGTTTTTGCAATGCTGTAAGACTGTTTTTAATGTGTTAGAAGTTATATGCACAGAAACAGGTTTCTGAGAGCAGTAATGTTGAAATACTGCTTCTGTTCAAATGAAGTGAAATCTAGCCCAAATCTGCTCAAAAGCTTTTCTCTCTATTAGAGAAAGCTGTTTGATTCAATATTCAGTGCAAATCTTGCCAAACTGAAGGATGCTTATGCCTTATGAAATACAATGTTTTTGCAATGCTGTAAGACTGTTTTTAATGTGTTAGAAGTTATATGCACAAAACAGGTTTCTGAGAGCAGTAATGTTGATATACTGCATCTGTTCAAATGAAGTCAAATCTAGCCCAAATCTGCTCAAAAGCTTTTCTCTCTATTAGAGAAAGCTGTTTCATTCAATATTCAGTGCAAACCTTGCCAAACTGCATGATGCTTATGCCTTATGAAACACAATGTTTTTGCAATGCTGTAAGACTGTTTTTAATGTGTTAGAAGTTATATGCACAAAAACAGGTTTCTGAGAGCAGTAATGTTGAAATACTACTTCTGTTCAAATGAAGTGAAATCTAGCCCAAATCTGCTCAAAAGCTTTTCTCTCTATTAGAGAAAGCTGTTTCATTCAATATTCAATGCAAATCTTGCCAAACTGCAGGATGCTTATGCCTTATGAAACACAATGTTTTTGCAAATGCTGTAAGACTGTTTTTAATGTGTTAGAAGTTATATGCACAAAAACAGGTTTCTGAGAGCAGTAATGTTGAAATACTTGCTTCTGTTCAAATGAAGTGAAATCTAGCCCAAATCTGCTCAAAAGCTTTTCTCTCTATTAGAGAAAGCTGTTTGATTCAATATTCAGTGCAAATCTTGCCAAACTGAAGGATGCTTATGCCTTATGAAATACAATGTTTTTGCAATGCTGTAAGACTGTTTTTAATGTGTTAGAAGTTATATGCACAAAACAGGTTTCTGAGAGCAGTAATGTTGATATACTGCATCTGTTCAAATGAAGTCAAATCTAGCCCAAATCTGCTCAAAAGCTTTTCTCTCTATTAGAGAAAGCTGTTTCATTCAATATTCAGTGCAAACCTTGCCAAACTGCATGATGCTTATGCCTTATGAAACACAATGTTTTTGCAATGCTGTAAGACTGTTTTTAATGTGTTAGAAGTTATATGCACAAAAACAGGTTTCTGAGAGCAGTAATGTTGAAATACTACTTCTGTTCAAATGAAGTGAAATCTAGCCCAAATCTGCTCAAAAGCTTTTCTCTCTATTAGAGAAAGCTGTTTCATTCAATATTCAATGCAAATCTTGCCAAACTGCAGGATGCTTATGCCTTATGAAACACAATGTTTTTGCAAATGCTGTAAGACTGTTTTTAATGTGTTAGAAGTTATATGCACAAAAACAGGTTTCTGAGAGCAGTAATGTTGAAATACTTGCTTCTGTTCAAATGAAGTGAAATCTAGCCCAAATCTGCTCAAAAGCTTTTCTCTCTATTAGAGAAAGCTGTTTCATTCAATATTCAGTGCAAACCTTGCCAAACTGAAGGATGCTTATGCCATATGAAATACAATGTTTTTGCAATGCTGTAAGACTGTTTTTAATGTGTTCGAAGTTATATGCACAAAACAGGTTTCTGAGAGCAGTAATGTTGAAATACTTGCTTCTGTTCAAATGAAGTGAAATCTAGCCCAAATCTGCTCAAAAGCTTTTCTCTCTATTAGAGAAAGCTGTTTCATTCAATATTCAGTGCAAACCTTGCCAAACTGAAGGATGCTTATGCCATATGAAATACAATGTTTTTGCAATGCTGTAAGACTGTTTTTAATGTGTTCGAAGTTATATGCACAAAAAAAGGTTTCTGAGAGCAGTAATGTTGAAATACTGCTTCTGTTCAAATGAAGTGAAATCTAGCCCAAATCTGCTCAAAACCTTTTCTCTCTATCAGAGAAAGCTGTTTCATTCAATATTCAGTGCAAATCTTGCCAAACTGAAGGATGCTTATGCCTTATGAAATACAATGTTTTTGCAATGCTGTAAGACTGTTTTTAATGTGTTAGAAGTTATATGCACAAAAACAGGTTTCTGAGAGCAGTAATGTTGAAATACTGCATCTGTTCAAATGAAGTGAAATCTAGCCGAAATCTGCTCAAAAGCTTTTCTCTCTATTAGAGAAAGCTGTTTGATTCAATATTCAGTGCAAACCTTGCCAAACTGCAGGATGCTTATGCCTTATGAAACACAATGTTTTTGCAATGCTGTAAGACTGTTTTTAATGTGTTAGAAGTTATATGCACAAAAACAGGTTTCTGAGAGCAGTAATGTTGAAATACTGCTTCTGTTCAAATGAAGTGAAATCTAGCTGAAATCTGTTCAAAAGCTTTTCTCTCTATTAGAGAAAGCTGTTTCATTCAATATTCAGTGCAAACCTTGCCAAACTGCAGGATGCTTATGCCTTATGAAACACAATGTTTTTGCAATGCTGTAAGACTGTTTTTAATGTGTTAGAAGTTATATGCACAGAAACAGGTTTCTGAGAGCAGTAATGTTGAAATACTGCTTCTGTTCAAATGAAGTGAAATCTAGCCCAAATCTGCTCTAAAGCTTTTCTCTCTATTAGAGAAAGCTGTTTCATTCAATATTCAGTGCAAATCTTGCCAAACTGAAGGATGCTTATGCCATATGAAATACAATGTTTTTGCAATGCTGTAAGACTGTTTTTAATGTGTTAGAAGTTATATGCACAAAAACAGGTTTCTGAGAGCAGTAATGTTGAAATACTGCATCTGTTCAAATGAAGTGAAATCTAGCCGAAATCTGCTCAAAAGCTTTTCTCTCTATTAGAGAAAGCTGTTTCATTCAATATTCAGTGCAAACCTTGCCAAACTGCAGGATGCTTATGCCTTATGAAACACAATGTTTTTGCAATGCTGTAAGACTGTTTTTAATGTGTTAGAAGTTATATGCACAAAAACAGGTTTCTGAGAGCATTAATGTTGAAATACTGCATCTGTTCAAATGAAGTGAAATCTAGCCGAAATCTGCTCAAAAGCTTTTCTCTCTATTAGATAAAGCTGTTTGATTCATTATTCAGTGCAAACCTTGCCAAACTGCAGGATGCTTATGCCTTATGAAACACAATGTTTTTGCAATGCTGTAAGACTGTTTTTAATGTGTTAGAAGTTATATGCACAAAAACAGGTTTCTGAGAGCAGTAATGTTGAAATACTGCTTCTGTTCAAATGAAGTGAAATCTAGCTGAAATCTGCTGAAAAGCTTTTCTCTCTATTAGAAGAAAGCTGTTTCAATCAATATTCAGTGCAAATCTTGCCAAACTGAAGGATGCTTATGCCTTATGAAATACAATGTTTTTGCAATGCTGTAAGACTGTTTTTAATGTGTTAGAAGTTATATGCACAAAAACAGGTTTCTGAGAGCAGTAATGTTGAAATACTGCATCTGTTCAAATGAAGTCAAATCTAGCCCAAATCTGCTCAAAAGCTTTTCTCTCTATTAGAGAAAGCTGTTTCATTCAATATTCAGTGCAAACCTTGCCAAACTGCATGATGCTTATGCCTTATGAAATACAATGTTTTTGCAATGCTGTAAGACTGTTTTTAATGTGTTAGAAGTTATATGCACCAAAACAGGTTTCTGAGAGCAGTAATGTTGAAATACTGCATCTGTTCAAATGAAGTCAAATCTAGCCCAAATCTGCTCAAAAGCTTTTCTCTCTATTAGAGAAAGCTGTTTCATTCAATATTCAGTGCAAACCTTGCCAAACTGCATGATGCTTATGCCTTATGAAACACAATGTTTTTGCAATGCTGTAAGACTGTTTTTAATGTGTTAGAAGTTATATGCACAAAAACAGGTTTCTGAGAGCAGTAATGTTGAAATACTACTTCTGTTCAAATGAAGTGAAATCTAGCCCAAATCTGCTCAAAAGATTTCTCTCTATTAGAGAAAGCTGTTTCATTCAATATTCAATGCAAATCTTGCCAAACTGCAGGATGCTTATGCCTTATGAAACACAATGTTTTTGCAAATGCTGTAAGACTGTTTTTAATGTGTTAGAAGTTATATGCACAAAAACAGATTTCTGAGAGCAGTAATGTTGAAATACTGCTTCTGTTCAAATGAAGTGAAATCTAGCCCAAATCTGCTCAAAACCTTTTCTCTCTATGAGAGAAAGCTGTTTGATTCAATATTCAGTGCAAACCTTGCCAAACTGCAGGATGCTTATGCCTTATGAAACACAATGTTTTTGCAATGCTGTAAGACTGTTTTTAATGTGTTAGAAGTTATATGCACAAAAACAGGTTTCTGAGAGCAGTAATGTTGAAATACTGCATCTGTTCAAATGAAGTGAAATCTAGCCGAAATCTGCTCAAAAGCTTTTCTCTCTATTAGAGAAAGCTGTTTGATTCAATATTCAGTGCAAACCTTGCCAAACTGCAGGATGCTTATGCCTTATGAAACACAATGTTTTTGCAATGCTGTAAGACTGTTTTTAATGTGTTAGAAGTTATATGCACAAAAACAGGTTTCTGAGAGCAGTAATGTTGAAATACTGCTTCTGTTCAAATGAAGTGAAATCTAGCTGAAATCTGTTCAAAAGCTTTTCTCTCTATTAGAGAAAGCTGTTTCATTCAATATTCAGTGCAAACCTTGCCAAACTGCAGGATGCTTATGCCTTATGAAACACAATGTTTTTGCAATGCTGTAAGACTGTTTTTAATGTGTTAGAAGTTATATGCACAGAAACAGGTTTCTGAGAGCAGTAATGTTGAAATACTGCTTCTGTTCAAATGAAGTGAAATCTAGCCCAAATCTGCTCAAAAGCTTTTCTCTCTATTAGAGAAAGCTGTTTGATTCAATATTCAGTGCAAATCTTGCCAAACTGAAGGATGCTTATGCCTTATGAAATACAATGTTTTTGCAATGCTGTAAGACTGTTTTTAATGTGTTAGAAGTTATATGCACAAAACAGGTTTCTGAGAGCAGTAATGTTGATATACTGCATCTGTTCAAATGAAGTCAAATCTAGCCCAAATCTGCTCAAAAGCTTTTCTCTCTATTAGAGAAAGCTGTTTCATTCAATATTCAGTGCAAACCTTGCCAAACTGCATGATGCTTATGCCTTATGAAACACAATGTTTTTGCAATGCTGTAAGACTGTTTTTAATGTGTTAGAAGTTATATGCACAAAAACAGGTTTCTGAGAGCAGTAATGTTGAAATACTACTTCTGTTCAAATGAAGTGAAATCTAGCCCAAATCTGCTCAAAAGCTTTTCTCTCTATTAGAGAAAGCTGTTTCATTCAATATTCAATGCAAATCTTGCCAAACTGCAGGATGCTTATGCCTTATGAAACACAATGTTTTTGCAAATGCTGTAAGACTGTTTTTAATGTGTTAGAAGTTATATGCACAAAAACAGGTTTCTGAGAGCAGTAATGTTGAAATACTTGCTTCTGTTCAAATGAAGTGAAATCTAGCCCAAATCTGCTCAAAAGCTTTTCTCTCTATTAGAGAAAGCTGTTTCATTCAATATTCAGTGCAAACCTTGCCAAACTGAAGGATGCTTATGCCATATGAAATACAATGTTTTTGCAATGCTGTAAGACTGTTTTTAATGTGTTCGAAGTTATATGCACAAAACAGGTTTCTGAGAGCAGTAATGTTGAAATACTTGCTTCTGTTCAAATGAAGTGAAATCTAGCCCAAATCTGCTCAAAAGCTTTTCTCTCTATTAGAGAAAGCTGTTTCATTCAATATTCAGTGCAAACCTTGCCAAACTGAAGGATGCTTATGCCATATGAAATACAATGTTTTTGCAATGCTGTAAGACTGTTTTTAATGTGTTAGAAGTTATATGCACAAAAAAAGGTTTCTGAGAGCAGTAATGTTGAAATACTGCTTCTGTTCAAATGAAGTGAAATCTAGCCCAAATCTGCTCAAAACCTTTTCTCTCTATCAGAGAAAGCTGTTTCATTCAATATTCAGTGCAAATCTTGCCAAACTGAAGGATGCTTATGCCTTATGAAATACAATGTTTTTGCAATGCTGTAAGACTGTTTTTAATGTGTTAGAAGTTATATGCACAAAAACAGGTTTCTGAGAGCAGTAATGTTGAAATACTGCATCTGTTCAAATGAAGTGAAATCTAGCCGAAATCTGCTCAAAAGCTTTTCTCTCTATTAGAGAAAGCTGTTTGATTCAATATTCAGTGCAAACCTTGCCAAACTGCAGGATGCTTATGCCTTATGAAACACAATGTTTTTGCAATGCTGTAAGACTGTTTTTAATGTGTTAGAAGTTATATGCACAAAAACAGGTTTCTGAGAGCAGTAATGTTGAAATACTGCTTCTGTTCAAATGAAGTGAAATCTAGCTGAAATCTGTTCAAAAGCTTTTCTCTCTATTAGAGAAAGCTGTTTCATTCAATATTCAGTGCAAACCTTGCCAAACTGCAGGATGCTTATGCCTTATGAAACACAATGTTTTTGCAATGCTGTAAGACTGTTTTTAATGTGTTAGAAGTTATATGCACAGAAACAGGTTTCTGAGAGCAGTAATGTTGAAATACTGCTTCTGTTCAAATGAAGTGAAATCTAGCCCAAATCTGCTCTAAAGCTTTTCTCTCTATTAGAGAAAGCTGTTTCATTCAATATTCAGTGCAAATCTTGCCAAACTGAAGGATGCTTATGCCATATGAAATACAATGTTTTTGCAATGCTGTAAGACTGTTTTTAATGTGTTAGAAGTTATATGCACAAAAACAGGTTTCTGAGAGCAGTAATGTTGAAATACTGCATCTGTTCAAATGAAGTGAAATCTAGCCGAAATCTGCTCAAAAGCTTTTCTCTCTATTAGAGAAAGCTGTTTCATTCAATATTCAGTGCAAACCTTGCCAAACTGCAGGATGCTTATGCCTTATGAAACACAATGTTTTTGCAATGCTGTAAGACTGTTTTTAATGTGTTAGAAGTTATATGCACAAAAACAGGTTTCTGAGAGCATTAATGTTGAAATACTGCATCTGTTCAAATGAAGTGAAATCTAGCCGAAATCTGCTCAAAAGCTTTTCTCTCTATTAGATAAAGCTGTTTGATTCATTATTCAGTGCAAACCTTGCCAAACTGCAGGATGCTTATGCCTTATGAAACACAATGTTTTTGCAATGCTGTAAGACTGTTTTTAATGTGTTAGAAGTTATATGCACAAAAACAGGTTTCTGAGAGCAGTAATGTTGAAATACTGCTTCTGTTCAAATGAAGTGAAATCTAGCTGAAATCTGCTGAAAAGCTTTTCTCTCTATTAGAAGAAAGCTGTTTCAATCAATATTCAGTGCAAATCTTGACAAACTGAAGGATGCTTATGCCTTATGAAATACAATGTTTTTGCAATGCTGTAAGACTGTTTTTAATGTGTTAGAAGTTATATGCACAAAAACAGGTTTCTGAGAGCAGTAATGTTGAAATACTGCATCTGTTCAAATGAAGTGAAATCTAGCCGAAATCTGCTCAAAAGCTTTTCTCTCTATTAGAGAAAGCTGTTTGATTCAATATTCAGTGCAAACCTTGCCAAACTGCAGGATGCTTATGCCTTATGAAACACAATGTTTTTGCAATGCTGTAAGACTGTTTTTAATGTGTTAGAAGTTATATGCACAAAAACAGGTTTCTGAGAGCAGTAATGTTGAAATACTGCTTCTGTTCAAATGAAGTGAAATCTAGCTGAAATCTGCTGAAAAGCTTTTCTCTCTATTAGAGAAAGCTGTTTCAATCAATATTCAGTGCAAATCTTGACAAACTGAAGGATGCTTATGCCTTATGAAATACAATGTTTTTGCAATGCTGTAAGACTGTTTTTAATGTGTTAGAAGTTATATGCACAAAAACAGGTTTCTGAGAGCAGTAATGTTGAAATACTGCATCTGTTCAAATGATGTGAAATCTAGCCGAAATCTGCTCAAAAGCTTTTCTCTCTATTAGAGAAAGCTGTTTCATTCAATATTCAGTGCAAACCTTGCCAAACTGCAGGGTGCTTATGCCTTATGAAACACAATGTTTTTGCAATGCTGTAAGACTGTTTTTAATGTGTTAGAAGTTATATGCACAAAAACAGGTTTCTGAGAGCAGTAATGTTGAAATACTGCTTCTGTTCAAATGAAGTGAAATTTAGCCCAAATCTGCTCAAAAGCTTTTCTCTCTATTAGAGAAACCTGTTTCATTCAATATTCAGTGCAAATCTTGCCAAACTGCAGGATGCTTATGCCTTATGAAACACAATATTTTTGCAATGCTGTAAGACTGTTTTTAATGTGTTAGAAGTTATATGCACAAAAACAGGTTTCTGAGAGCAGTAATGTTGAAATACTGCATCTGTTCAAATGAAGTCAAATCTAGCCCAAATCTGCTCAAAAGCTTTTCTCTCTATTAGAGAAAGCTGTTTCATTCAATATTCAGTGCAAACCTTGCCAAACTGCATGATGCTTATGCCTTATGAAACACAATGTTTTTGCAATGCTGTAAGACTGTTTTTAATGTGTTAGAAGTTATATGCACAAAAACAGGTTTCTGAGAGCAGTAAATGTTGAAATACTGCATCTGTTCAAATGAAGTGAAATCTAGCCGAAATCTGCTCAAAAGCTTTTCTCTCTATTAGAGAAAGCTGTTTGATTCAATATTCAGTGCAAATCTTGCCAAACTGAAGGATGCTTATGCCTTATGAAATACAATGTTTTTGCAATGCTGTAAGACTGTTTTTAATGTGTTAGAAGTTATATGCACAAAAACAGGTTTCTGAGAGCAGTAATGTTGAAATACTGCATCTGTTCAAATGAAGTCAAATCTAGCCCAAATCTGCTCAAAAGCTTTTCTCTCTATTAGAGAAAGCTGTTTCATTCAATATTCAGTGCAAACCTTGCCAAACTGCATGATGCTTATGCCTTATGAAATACAATGTTTTTGCAATGCTGTAAGACTGTTTTTAATGTGTTAGAAGTTATATGCACCAAAACAGGTTTCTGAGAGCAGTAATGTTGAAATACTGCATCTGTTCAAATGAAGTCAAATCTAGCCCAAATCTGCTCAAAAGCTTTTCTCTCTATTAGAGAAAGCTGTTTCATTCAATATTCAGTGCAAACCTTGCCAAACTGCATGATGCTTATGCCTTATGAAACACAATGTTTTTGCAATGCTGTAAGACTGTTTTTAATGTGTTAGAAGTTATATGCACAAAAACAGGTTTCTGAGAGCAGTAATGTTGAAATACTACTTCTGTTCAAATGAAGTGAAATCTAGCCCAAATCTGCTCAAAAGATTTCTCTCTATTAGAGAAAGCTGTTTCATTCAATATTCAATGCAAATCTTGCCAAACTGCAGGATGCTTATGCCTTATGAAACACAATGTTTTTGCAAATGCTGTAAGACTGTTTTTAATGTGTTAGAAGTTATATGCACAAAAACAGATTTCTGAGAGCAGTAATGTTGAAATACTGCTTCTGTTCAAATGAAGTGAAATCTAGCCCAAATCTGCTCAAAACCTTTTCTCTCTATTAGAGAAAGCTGTTTGATTCAATATTCAGTGCAAACCTTGCCAAACTGCAGGATGCTTATGCCTTATGAAACACAATGTTTTTGCAATGCTGTAAGACTGTTTTTAATGTGTTAGAAGTTATATGCACAAAAACAGGTTTCTGAGAGCAGTAATGTTGAAATACTGCATCTGTTCAAATGAAGTGAAATCTAGCCGAAATCTGCTCAAAAGCTTTTCTCTCTATTAGAGAAAGCTGTTTGATTCAATATTCAGTGCAAACCTTGCCAAACTGCAGGATGCTTATGCCTTATGAAACACAATGTTTTTGCAATGCTGTAAGACTGTTTTTAATGTGTTAGAAGTTATATGCACAAAAACAGGTTTCTGAGAGCAGTAATGTTGAAATACTGCTTCTGTTCAAATGAAGTGAAATCTAGCTGAAATCTGTTCAAAAGCTTTTCTCTCTATTAGAGAAAGCTGTTTCATTCAATATTCAGTGCAAACCTTGCCAAACTGCAGGATGCTTATGCCTTATGAAACACAATGTTTTTGCAATGCTGTAAGACTGTTTTTAATGTGTTAGAAGTTATATGCACAGAAACAGGTTTCTGAGAGCAGTAATGTTGAAATACTGCTTCTGTTCAAATGAAGTGAAATCTAGCCCAAATCTGCTCAAAAGCTTTTCTCTCTATTAGAGAAAGCTGTTTGATTCAATATTCAGTGCAAATCTTGCCAAACTGAAGGATGCTTATGCCTTATGAAATACAATGTTTTTGCAATGCTGTAAGACTGTTTTTAATGTGTTAGAAGTTATATGCACAAAACAGGTTTCTGAGAGCAGTAATGTTGATATACTGCATCTGTTCAAATGAAGTCAAATCTAGCCCAAATCTGCTCAAAAGCTTTTCTCTCTATTAGAGAAAGCTGTTTCATTCAATATTCAGTGCAAACCTTGCCAAACTGCATGATGCTTATGCCTTATGAAACACAATGTTTTTGCAATGCTGTAAGACTGTTTTTAATGTGTTAGAAGTTATATGCACAAAAACAGGTTTCTGAGAGCAGTAATGTTGAAATACTACTTCTGTTCAAATGAAGTGAAATCTAGCCCAAATCTGCTCAAAAGCTTTTCTCTCTATTAGAGAAAGCTGTTTCATTCAATATTCAATGCAAATCTTGCCAAACTGCAGGATGCTTATGCCTTATGAAACACAATGTTTTTGCAAATGCTGTAAGACTGTTTTTAATGTGTTAGAAGTTATATGCACAAAAACAGGTTTCTGAGAGCAGTAATGTTGAAATACTTGCTTCTGTTCAAATGAAGTGAAATCTAGCCCAAATCTGCTCAAAAGCTTTTCTCTCTATTAGAGAAAGCTGTTTCATTCAATATTCAGTGCAAACCTTGCCAAACTGAAGGATGCTTATGCCATATGAAATACAATGTTTTTGCAATGCTGTAAGACTGTTTTTAATGTGTTCGAAGTTATATGCACAAAACAGGTTTCTGAGAGCAGTAATGTTGAAATACTTGCTTCTGTTCAAATGAAGTGAAATCTAGCCCAAATCTGCTCAAAAGCTTTTCTCTCTATTAGAGAAAGCTGTTTCATTCAATATTCAGTGCAAACCTTGCCAAACTGAAGGATGCTTATGCCATATGAAATACAATGTTTTTGCAATGCTGTAAGACTGTTTTTAATGTGTTCGAAGTTATATGCACAAAAAAAGGTTTCTGAGAGCAGTAATGTTGAAATACTGCTTCTGTTCAAATGAAGTGAAATCTAGCCCAAATCTGCTCAAAACCTTTTCTCTCTATCAGAGAAAGCTGTTTCATTCAATATTCAGTGCAAATCTTGCCAAACTGAAGGATGCTTATGCCTTATGAAATACAATGTTTTTGCAATGCTGTAAGACTGTTTTTAATGTGTTAGAAGTTATATGCACAAAAACAGGTTTCTGAGAGCAGTAATGTTGAAATACTGCATCTGTTCAAATGAAGTGAAATCTAGCCGAAATCTGCTCAAAAGCTTTTCTCTCTATTAGAGAAAGCTGTTTGATTCAATATTCAGTGCAAACCTTGCCAAACTGCAGGATGCTTATGCCTTATGAAACACAATGTTTTTGCAATGCTGTAAGACTGTTTTTAATGTGTTAGAAGTTATATGCACAGAAACAGGTTTCTGAGAGCAGTAATGTTGAAATACTGCTTCTGTTCAAATGAAGTGAAATCTAGCCCAAATCTGCTCTAAAGCTTTTCTCTCTATTAGAGAAAGCTGTTTCATTCAATATTCAGTGCAAATCTTGCCAAACTGAAGGATGCTTATGCCATATGAAATACAATGTTTTTGCAATGCTGTAAGACTGTTTTTAATGTGTTAGAAGTTATATGCACAAAAACAGGTTTCTGAGAGCAGTAATGTTGAAATACTGCATCTGTTCAAATGAAGTGAAATCTAGCCGAAATCTGCTCAAAAGCTTTTCTCTCTATTAGAGAAAGCTGTTTCATTCAATATTCAGTGCAAACCTTGCCAAACTGCAGGATGCTTATGCCTTATGAAACACAATGTTTTTGCAATGCTGTAAGACTGTTTTTAATGTGTTAGAAGTTATATGCACAAAAACAGGTTTCTGAGAGCATTAATGTTGAAATACTGCATCTGTTCAAATGAAGTGAAATCTAGCCGAAATCTGCTCAAAAGCTTTTCTCTCTATTAGATAAAGCTGTTTGATTCATTATTCAGTGCAAACCTTGCCAAACTGCAGGATGCTTATGCCTTATGAAACACAATGTTTTTGCAATGCTGTAAGACTGTTTTTAATGTGTTAGAAGTTATATGCACAAAAACAGGTTTCTGAGAGCAGTAATGTTGAAATACTGCTTCTGTTCAAATGAAGTGAAATCTAGCTGAAATCTGCTGAAAAGCTTTTCTCTCTATTAGAGAAAGCTGTTTCAATCAATATTCAGTGCAAATCTTGACAAACTGAAGGATGCTTATGCCTTATGAAATACAATGTTTTTGCAATGCTGTAAGACTGTTTTTAATGTGTTAGAAGTTATATGCACAAAAACAGGTTTCTGAGAGCAGTAATGTTGAAATACTGCTTCTGTTCAAATGAAGTGAAATTTAGCCCAAATCTGCTCAAAAGCTTTTCTCTCTATTAGAGAAACCTGTTTCATTCAATATTCAGTGCAAATCTTGCCAAACTGCAGGATGCTTATGCCTTATGAAACACAATATTTTTGCAATGCTGTAAGACTGTTTTTAATGTGTTAGAAGTTATATGCACAAAAACAGGTTTCTGAGAGCAGTAATGTTGAAATACTGCATCTGTTCAAATGAAGTCAAATCTAGCCCAAATCTGCTCAAAAGCTTTTCTCTCTATTAGAGAAAGCTGTTTCATTCAATATTCATTGCAAACCTTGCCAAACTGCATGATGCTTATGCCTTATGAAATACAATGTTTTTGCAATGCTGTAAGACTGTTTTTAATGTGTTAGAAGTTATATGCACCAAAACAGGTTTCTGAGAGCAGTAATGTTGAAATACTGCATCTGTTCAAATGAAGTCAAATCTAGCCCAAATCTGCTCAAAAGCTTTTCTCTCTATTAGAGAAAGCTGTTTCATTCAATATTCAGTGCAAACCTTGCCAAACTGCATGATGCTTATGCCTTATGAAACACAATGTTTTTGCAATGCTGTAAGACTGTTTTTAATGTGTTAGAAGTTATATGCACAAAAACAGGTTTCTGAGAGCAGTAATGTTGAAATACTACTTCTGTTCAAATGAAGTGAAATCTAGCCCAAATCTGCTCAAAAGCTTTTCTCTCTATTAGAGAAAGCTGTTTCATTCAATATTCAATGCAAATCTTGCCAAACTGCAGGATGCTTATGCCTTATGAAACACAATGTTTTTGCAAATGCTGTAAGACTGTTTTTAATGTGTTAGAAGTTATATGCACAAAAACAGGTTTCTGAGAGCAGTAATGTTGAAATACTTGCTTCTGTTCAAATGAAGTGAAATCTAGCCCAAATCTGCTCAAAAGCTTTTCTCTCTATTAGAGAAAGCTGTTTCATTCAATATTCAGTGCAAACCTTGCCAAACTGAAGGATGCTTATGCCATATGAAATACAATGTTTTTGCAATGCTGTAAGACTGTTTTTAATGTGTTCGAAGTTATATGCACAAAAAAAGGTTTCTGAGAGCAGTAATGTTGAAATACTGCTTCTGTTCAAATGAAGTGAAATCTAGCCCAAATCTGCTCAAAAGCTTTTCTCTCTATTAGAGAAAGCTGTTTCATTCAATATTCAGTGCAAATCTTGCCAAACTGAAGGATGCTTATGCCTTATGAAATACAATGTTTTTGCAATGCTGTAAGACTGTTTTTAATGTGTTAGAAGTTATATGCACAAAAACAGGTTGCTGAGAGCAGTAATGTTGAAATACTGCATCTGTTCAAATGAAGTGAAATCTAGCCGAAATCTGCTCAAAAGCTTTTCTCTCTATTAGAGAAAGCTGTTTGATTCAATATTCAGTGCAAACCTTGCCAAACTGCAGGATGCTTATGCCTTATGAAACACAATGTTTTTGCAATGCTGTAAGACTGTTTTTAATGTGTTAGAAGTTATATGCACAAAAACAGGTTTCTGAGAGCAGTAATGTTGAAATACTGCTTCTGTTCAAATGAAGTGAAATCTAGCTGAAATCTGTTCAAAAGCTTTTCTCTCTATTAGAGAAAGCTGTTTCATTCAATATTCAGTGCAAACCTTGCCAAACTGCAGGATGCTTATGCCTTATGAAACACAATGTTTTTGCAATGCTGTAAGACTGTTTTTAATGTGTTAGAAGTTATATGCACAGAAACAGGTTTCTGAGAGCAGTAATGTTGAAATACTGCTTCTGTTCAAATGAAGTGAAATCTAGCCCAAATCTGCTCAAAAGCTTTTCTCTCTATTAGAGAAAGCTGTTTGATTCAATATTCAGTGCAAATCTTGCCAAACTGAAGGATGCTTATGCCTTATGAAATACAATGTTTTTGCAATGCTGTAAGACTGTTTTTAATGTGTTAGAAGTTATATGCACAAAACAGGTTTCTGAGAGCAGTAATGTTGAAATACTGCATCTGTTCAAATGAAGTCAAATCTAGCCCAAATCTGCTCAAAAGCTTTTCTCTCTATTAGAGAAAGCTGTTTCATTCAATATTCAGTGCAAACCTTGCCAAACTGCATGATGCTTATGCCTTATGAAACACAATGTTTTTGCAATGCTGTAAGACTGTTTTTAATGTGTTAGAAGTTATATGCACAAAAACAGGTTTCTGAGAGCAGTAATGTTGAAATACTACTTCTGTTCAAATGAAGTGAAATCTAGCCCAAATCTGCTCAAAAGCTTTTCTCTCTATTAGAGAAGGCTGTTTCATTCAATATTCAATGCAAATCTTGCCAAACTGCAGGATGCTTATGCCTTATGAAACACAATGTTTTTGCAAATGCTGTAAGACTGTTTTTAATGTGTTAGAAGTTATATGCACAAAAACAGGTTTCTGAGAGCAGTAATGTTGAAATACTTGCTTCTGTTCAAATGAAGTGAAATCTAGCCCAAATCTGCTCAAAAGCTTTTCTCTCTATTAGAGAAAGCTGTTTCATTCAATATTCAGTGCAAACCTTGCCAAACTGAAGGATGCTTATGCCATATGAAATACAATGTTTTTGCAATGCTGTAAGACTGTTTTTAATGTGTTCGAAGTTATATGCACAAAAAAAGGTTTCTGAGAGCAGTAATGTTGAAATACTGCTTCTGTTCAAATGAAGTGAAATCTAGCCCAAATCTGCTCAAAACCTTTTCTCTCTATCAGAGAAAGCTGTTTCATTCAATATTCAGTGCAAATCTTGCCAAACTGAAGGATGCTTATGCCTTATGAAATACAATGTTTTTGCAATGCTGTAAGACTGTTTTTAATGTGTTCGAAGTTATATGCACAAAAAAAGGTTTCTGAGAGCAGTAATGTTGAAATACTGCTTCTGTTCAAATGAAGTGAAATCTAGCCCAAATCTGCTCAAAACCTTTTCTCTCTATCAGAGAAAGCTGTTTCATTCAATATTCAGTGCAAATCTTGCCAAACTGAAGGATGCTTATGCCTTATGAAATACAATGTTTTTGCAATGCTGTAAGACTGTTTTTAATGTGTTAGAAGTTATATGCACAGAAACAGGTTTCTGAGAGCAGTAATGTTGAAATACTGCTTTTGTTCAAATGAAGTGAAATCTAGCCCAAATCTGCTCAAAAGCTTTTCTCTCTATTAGAGAAAGCTGTTTCATTCAATATTCAGTGCAAATCTTGCCAAACTGAAGGATGCTTATGCCATATGAAATACAATGTTTTTGCAATGCTGTAAGACTGTTTTTAATGTGTTAGAAGTTATATGCACAAAAACAGGTTTCTGAGAGCAGTAATGTTGAAATACTGCATCTGTTCAAATGAAGTGAAATCTAGCCGAAATCTGCTCAAAAGCTTTTCTCTCTATTAGAGAAAGCTGTTTGATTCAATATTCAGTGCAAACCTTGCCAAACTGCAGGATGCTTATGCCTTATGAAATACAATGTTTTTGCAATGCTGTAAGACTGTTTTTAATGTGTTAGAAGTTATATGCACAAAAACAGGTTTCTGAGAGCAGTAATGTTGAAATACTGCATCTGTTCAAATGATGTGAAATCTAGCCGAAATCTGCTCAAAAGCTTTTCTCTCTATTAGAGAAAGCTGTTTCATTCAATATTCAGTGCAAACCTTGCCAAACTGCAGGGTGCTTATGCCTTATGAAACACAATGTTTTTGCAATGCTGTAAGACTGTTTTTAATGTGTTAGAAGTTATATGCACAAAAACAGGTTTCTGAGAGCAGTAATGTTGAAATACTGCTTCTGTTCAAATGAAGTGAAATTTAGCCCAAATCTGCTCAAAAGCTTTTCTCTCTATTAGAGAAACCTGTTTCATTCAATATTCAGTGCAAATCTTGCCAAACTGCAGGATGCTTATGCCTTATGAAACACAATATTTTTGCAATGCTGTAAGACTGTTTTTAATGTGTTAGAAGTTATATGCACAAAAACAGGTTTCTGAGAGCAGTAATGTTGAAATACTGCATCTGTTCAAATGAAGTCAAATCTAGCCCAAATCTGCTCAAAAGCTTTTCTCTCTATTAGAGAAAGCTGTTTCATTCAATATTCAGTGCAAACCTTGCCAAACTGCATGATGCTTATGCCTTATGAAATACAATGTTTTTGCAATGCTGTAAGACTGTTTTTAATGTGTTAGAAGTTATATGCACCAAAACAGGTTTCTGAGAGCAGTAATGTTGAAATACTGCATCTGTTCAAATGATGTGAAATCTAGCCGAAATCTGCTCAAAAGCTTTTCTCTCTATTAGAGAAAGCTGTTTCATTCAATATTCAGTGCAAACCTTGCCAAACTACATGATGCTTATGCCTTATGAAACACAATGTTTTTGCAATGCTGTAAGACTGTTTTTAATGTGTTAGAAGTTATATGCACAAAAACAGGTTTCTGAGAGCAGTAATGTTGAAATACTGCATCTGTTCAAATGAAGTGAAATCTAGCCGAAATCTGCTCAAAAGCTTTTCTCTCTATTAGAGAAAGCTGTTTGATTCAATATTCAGTGCAAACCTTGCCAAACTGCAGGATGCTTATGCCTTATGAAACACAATGTTTTTGCAATGCTGTAAGACTGTTTTTAATGTGTTAGAAGTTATATGCACAAAAACAGGTTTCTGAGAGCAGTAATGTTGAAATACTGCTTCTGTTCAAATGAAGTGAAATCTAGCTGAAATCTGTTCAAAAGCTTTTCTCTCTATTAGAGAAAGCTGTTTCATTCAATATTCAGTGCAAACCTTGCCAAACTGCAGGATGCTTATGCCTTATGAAACACAATGTTTTTGCAATGCTGTAAGACTGTTTTTAATGTGTTAGAAGTTATATGCACAGAAACAGGTTTCTGAGAGCAGTAATGTTGAAATACTGCTTCTGTTCAAATGAAGTGAAATCTAGCCCAAATCTGCTCAAAAGCTTTTCTCTCTATTAGAGAAAGCTGTTTCATTCAATATTCAGTGCAAATCTTGCCAAACTGAAGGATGCTTATGCCATATGAAATACAATGTTTTTGCAATGCTGTAAGACTGTTTTTAATGTGTTAGAAGTTATATGCACAAAAACAGGTTTCTGAGAGCAGTAATGTTGAAATTACTGCATCTGTTCAAATGAAGTGAAATCTAGCCAAAATCTGCTCAAAAGCTTTTCTCTCTATTAGAGAAAGCTGTTTGATTCAATATTCAGATGCAAACCTTGCCAAACTGCAGGATGCTTATTGCCTTATGAAACACAATGTTTTTGCAATGCTGTAAGACTGTTTTTTAATGTGTTAGAAGTTATATGCACAAAAACAGGTTTCTGAGAGCAGTAATGTTGAAATACTTGCTTCTGTTCAAATGAAGTCAAATCTAGCCCAAATCTGCTCAAAAGCTTTTCTCTCTATTAGAGAAAGCTGTTTCATTCAATATTCAGTGCAAATTTTGCCAAACTGCATGATGCTTATGCCTTATGAAACACAATGTTTTTTGCAATGCTGTAAGACTGTTTTTAATGTGTTAGAAGTTATATGCACAAAAACAGGTTTCTGAGAGCAGTAAATGTTGAAATACTGCATCTGTTCAAATGAAGTGAAATCTAGCCGAAATCTGCTCAAAAGCTTTTCTCTCTATTAGAGAAAGCTGTTTGATTCAATATTCAGTGCAAATCTTGCCAAACTGAAGGATGCTTATGCCTTATGAAATACAATGTTTTTGCAATGCTGTAAGACTGTTTTTAATGTGTTAGAAGTTATATGCACAAAAACAGGTTTCTGAGAGCAGTAATGTTGAAATACTGCATCTGTTCAAATGAAGTGGAAATCTAGCCCAAATCTGCTCAAAAGCTTTTCTCTCTATTAGAGAAGCTGTTTCATTCAATATTCAGTGCAAACCTTGCCAAACTGCATGATGCTTATGCCTTATGAAATACAATGTTTTTGCAATGCTGTAAGACTGTTTTTTAATGTGTTAGAAGTTATATGCACCAAAACAGGTTTCTGAGAGCAGTAATGTTGAAATACTGCATCTGTTCAAATGAAGTCAAATCTAGCCCAAATCTGCTCAAAAGCTTTTCTCTCTATTAGATAAAGCTGTTTGATTCATTATTCAGTGCAAACCTTGCCAAACTGCAGGATGCTTATGCCTTATGAAACACAATGTTTTTGCAATGCTGTAAGACTGTTTTTTAATGTGTTAGAAGTTATATGCACAAAAACAGGTTTCTGAGAGCAGTAATGTTGAAATACTGCTTCCTGTTCAAATGAAGTGAAATCTAGCTGAAATCTGCTGAAAAGCTTTTCTCTCTATTAGAGAAAGCTGTTTCAATCAATATTCAGTGCAAATCTTGACAAACTGAAGGATGCTTATGCCTTATGAAATACAATGTTTTTGCAATGCTGTAAGACTGTTTTTAATGTGTAGAAGTTATATGCACAAAAACAGGTTTCTGAGAGCAGTAATGTTGAAATACTGCATCTGTTCAAATGATGTGAAATCTAGCCGAAATCTGCTCAAAAGCTTTTCTCTCTATTAGAGGAAAGCTGTTTCATTCAATATTCAGTGCAAACCCTTGCCAAACTGCAGGGTGCTTATGCCTTATGAAACACAATGTTTTTGCAATGCTGTAAGACTGTTTTTAATGTGTTAGAAGTTATATGCACAAAAACAGGTTTCTGAGAAGCAGTAATGTTGAAATACTGCTTCTGTTCAAATGAAGTGAAATTTAGCCCAAAATCTGCTCAAAAGCTTTTCTCTCTATTAGAGAAACCTGTTTCATTCAATATTCAGTGCAAATCTTGCCAAACTGCAGGATGCTTATGCCTTATGAAACACAATATTTTTGCAATGCTGTAAGACTGTTTTTAATGTGTTAGAAGTTATATGCACAAAAACAGGTTTCTGAGAGCAGTAATGTTGAAATACTGCATCTGTTCAAATGAAGTCAAATCTAGCCCAAATCTGCTCAAAAGCTTTTCTCTCTATTAGAGAAAGCTGTTTCATTCAATATTCAGTGCAAACCTTGCCAAACTGCATGATGCTTATGCCTTATGAAATACAATGTTTTTGCAATGCTGTAAGACTGTTTTTAATGTGTTAGAAGTTATATGCACCAAAACAGGTTTCTGAGAGCAGTAATGTTGAAATACTGCATCTGTTCAAATGAAGTCAAATCTAGCCCAAATCTGCTCAAAAGCTTTTCTCTCTATTAGAGAAAGCTGTTTCATTCAATATTCAGTGCAAACCTTGCCAAACTGCATGATGCTTATGCCTTATGAAACACAATGTTTTTGCAATGCTGTAAGACTGTTTTAATGTGTTAGAAGTTATATGCACAAAAACAGGTTTCTGAGAGCAGTAATGTTGAAATACTACTTCTGTTCAAATGAAGTGAAATCTAGCCCAAATCTGCTCAAAGCTTTTCTCTCTATTAGAGAAAGCTGTTTCATTCAATATTCAATGCAAATCTTGCCAAACTGCAGGATGCTTATGCCTTATGAAACACAATGTTTTTGCAAATGCTGTAAGACTGTTTTTATTGTGTTAGAAGTTATATGCACAAAAACAGGTTTCTGAGAGGGCAGTAATGTTGAAAATACTTGCTTCTGTTCAAATGAAGTGAAATCTAGCCCAAATCTGCTCAAAAGCTTTTCTCTCTATTAGAGAAAGCTGTTTCATTCAATATTCAGTGCAAACCTTGCCAAACTGAAGGATGCTTATGCCATATGAAATACAATGTTTTTGCAATGCTGTAAGACTGTTTTTTAATGTGTTCGAAGTTATATGCACAAAAAAAGGTTCTGAGAGCAGTAATGTTGAAATACTGCTTCTGTTCAAATGAAGTGGAAATCTAGCCCAAATCTGCTCAAAACCTTTTCTCTCTATCAGAGAAAGCTGTTTCATTCAATATTCAGTGCAAATCTTGCCAAACTGAAGGATGCTTATGCCTTATGAAATACAATGTTTTTGCAATGCTGTAAGACTGTTTTTAATGTGTTAGAAGTTATATGCACAAAAACAGGTTGCTGAGAGCAGTAATGTTGAAATACTGCCATCTGTTCAAATGAAGTGAAATCTAGCCGAAATCTGCTCAAAAGCTTTTCTCTCTATTAGAGAAAGCTGTTTGATTCAATATTCAGTGCAAACCTTGCCAAACTGCAGGATGCTTATGCCTTATGAAACACAATGTTTTGCAATGCTGTAAGACTGTTTTTAATGTGTTAGAAGTTATATGCACAAAAACAGGTTTCTGAGAGCAGTAATGTTGAAATACTGCTTCTGTTCAAATGAAGTGAAATCTAGCTGAAATCTGTTCAAAAGCTTTTCTCTCTATTAGAGAAAGCTGTTTCATTCAATATTCAGTGCAAACCTTGCCAAACTGCAGGATGCTTATGCCTTATGAAACCACAATGTTTTTGCAATGCTGTAAGACTGTTTTTAATGTGTTAGAAGTTATATGCACAGAAACAGGTTTCTGAGAGCAGTAATGTTGAAATACTGCTTCTGTTCAAATGAAGTGAAATCTAGCCCAAATCTGCTCAAAAGCTTTTCTCTCTATTAGAGAAAGCTGTTTGATTCAATATTCAGTGCAAATCTTGCCAACACTGAAGGATGCTTATGCCTTATGAAATACAATGTTTTTGCAATGCTGTAAGACTGTTTTTAATGTGTTAGAAGTTATATGCACAAAACAGGTTTCTGAGAGCAGTAATGTTGAAATACCTGCATCTGTTCAAATGAAGTCAAATCTAGCCCAAATCTGCTCAAAAGCTTTTCTCTCTATTAGAGAAAGCTGTTTCAATTCAATATTCAGTGCAAACCTTGCCAAACTGCATGATGCTTATGCCTTATGAAACACAATGTTTTTGCAATGCTGTAAGACTGTTTTTAAGTGTTAGAAGTTATATGCACAAAAACAGGTTTCTGAGAGCAGTAATGTTGAAATACTACTTCTGTTCAAATGAAGTGAAATCTAGCCCAAATCTGCTCAAAAGCTTTTCTCTCTATTAGAGAAGGCTGTTTCATTCAATATTCAATGCAAATCTTGCCAAACTGCAGGATGCTTATGCCTTATGAAACACAATGTTTTTGCAAATGCTGTAAGACTGTTTTTAATGTGTTAGAAGTTATATGCACAAAAACAGGTTTCTGAGAGCAGTAATGTTGAAATACTTGCTTCTGTTCAAATGAAGTGAAATCTAGCCCAAATCTGCTCAAAAGCTTTTCTCTCTATTAGAGAAAGCTGTTTCATTCAATATTCAGTGCAAACCTTGCCAAACTGAAGGATGCTTATGCCATATGAAATACAATGTTTTTGCAATGCTGTAAGACTGTTTTTAATGTGTTTCGAAGTTATATGCACAAAAAAAGGTTTCTGAGAGCAGTAATGTTGAAATACTGCCTTCTGTTCAAATGAAGTGAAATCTAGCCCAAATCTGCTCAAAACCTTTTCTCTCTGATCAGAGAAAGCTGTTTCATTCAATATTCAGTGCAAATCTTGCCAAACTGAAGGATGCTTATGCCTTATGAAATACAATTGTTTTTGCAAATGCTGTAAGACTGTTTTTAATGTGTTCGAAGTTATATGCACAAAAAAAAGGTTTCTGAGAGCAGTAATGTTGAAATACTGCTTCTGTTCAAATGAAGTGAAATCTAGCCCAAATCTGCTCAAAACCTTTTCTCTCTATCAGAGAAAGCTGTTTTCATTCAATATTCAGTGCAAATCTTGCCAAACTGAAGGAAGCTTATGCCTTATGAAATACAATGTTTTTGCAATGCTGTAAGACTGTTTTTTAATGTGTTAGAAGTTATATGCACAAAAACAGGTTTCTGAGAGCAGTAATGTTGAAATACTGCATCTGTTCAAATGAAGTGAAATCTAGCCCAAATCTGCTCAAAAGCTTTTCTCTCTATTAGAGAAAGCTGTTTGATTCAATATTCAGTGCAAACCTTGCCAAACTGCAGGATGCTTATGCCTTATGAAACACAATGTTTTTGCAATGCTGTAAGACTGTTTTTAATGTGTTAGAAGTTATATGCACAAAAACAGGTTTCTGAGAGCAGTAATGTTGGAAATACTGCTTCTGTTCAAATGAAGTGAAAATCTAGCTGAAAATCTGTTCAAAAGCTTTTCTCTCTATTAGAGAAAGCTGTTTCATTCAATATTCAGTGCAAACCTTGCCAAAACTGCAGGATGCTTATGCCTTATGAAACACAATGTTTTTGCAATGCTGTAAGACTGTTTTTAATGTGTTAGAAAGTTATATGCACAGAAACAGGTTTCTGAGAGCAGTAATGTTGAAATACTGCTTTTGTTCAAATGAAGTGAAATCTAGCCCAAATCTGCTCAAAAGCTTTTCTCTCTATAGAGAAAGCTGTTTCATTCAATATTCAGTGCAAATTTTGCCAAACTGAAGGATGCTTATGCCATATGAAATACAATGTTTTGCAATGCTGTAAGACTGTTTTTTAATGTGTTAGAAGTTATATGCACAAAAACAGGTTTCTGAGAGCAGTAATGTTGAAATACTGCATCTGTCAAATGAAGTGAAAATCTAGCCGAAATCTGCTCAAAAGCTTTCTCTCTATTAGAGAAAGCTGTTTGATTCAATATTCAGTGCAAACCTTGCCAAACTGCAGGATGCTTATGCCTTATGAAACACAATGTTTTTGCAATGCTGTAAGACTGTTTTTAATGTGTTAGAAGTTATATGCACAAAAACAGGTTTCTGAGAGCAGTAATGTTGAAATACTGGCATCTGTTCAAATGAAGTGAAATCTAGCCGAAATCTGCTCAAAAGCTTTTCTCTCTATTAGAGAAAGCTGTTTGATTCAATATTCAGTGCAAACCTTGCCAAACTGGCAGGATGCTTATGCCTTATGAAACACAATGTTTTTGCAATGCTGTAAGACTGTTTTTAATGTGTTAGAAGTTATATGCACAAAAACAGGTTTCTGAGAGCATTAATGTTTGAAATACTGCATCTGTTCATATGAAGTGAAATCTAGCCGAAATCTGCTCAAAGCTTTTCTCTCTATTAGATAAAGCTGTTTGATTCAATATTCAGTGCAAACTTGCCAAACTGCAGGATGCTTATGCCTTATGAAACACAATGTTTTTGCAATGCGTAAGACTGTTTTAAATGTGTTAGAAGTTATATGCACAAAAACAAGGTTTCTGAGAGCAGTAATGTTGAAATACTGCTTCTGTTCAAATGAAGTGAAATCTAGCTGAAATCTGCTGAAAAGCTTTTCTCTCTATTAGAAGAAAGCTGTTTCAATCAATATTCAGTGCAAATCTTGACAAACTGAAGGATGCTTATGCCTTATGAAATACAATGTTTTGCAATGCTGTAAGACTGTTTTTAATGTGTTAGAAGTTATATGCACAAAAACAGGTTTCTGAGAGCAGTAATGTTGAAATACTGCATCTGTTCAAATGATGTGAAATCTAGCCGAAATCTGCTCAAAAGCTTTTCTCTCT
The DNA here is from genome assembly GCF_023724105.1 of Carassius gibelio. Lineage (NCBI taxonomy): Eukaryota > Metazoa > Chordata > Actinopteri > Cypriniformes > Cyprinidae > Carassius > Carassius gibelio. The sequence continues at coordinate 1,637,250 of NC_068418.1, forward strand.
ATTAGAGAAAGCTGTTTCATTCAATATTCAGTGCAACCTTGCCAAACTACATGATGCTTATGCCTTATGAAACACAATGTTTTTGCAATGCTGTAAGACTGTTTTTAATGTGTTAGAAGTTATATGCACAAAAAACAGGTTTCTGAGAGCAGTAATGTTGAAATACTGCATCTGTTCAAATGAAGTGAAATCTAGCCGAAATCTGCTCAAAAAGCTTTTCTCTCTATTAGAGAAAGCTGTTTGATTCAATATTCAGTGCAAACCTTGCCAAACTGCAGGATGCTTATGCCTTATGAAACACAATGTTTTTGCAATGCTGTAAGACTGTTTTTAATGTGTTAGAAGTTATATGCACAAAAACAGGTTTCTGAGAGCAGTAATGTTGAAATACTGCTTCTGTTCAAATGAAGTGAAATCTAGCTGAAATCTGTTCAAAAGCTTTTCTCTCTATTAGAGAAAGCTGTTTCATTCAATATTCAGTGCAAACCTTGCCAAACTGCAGGATGCTTATGCCTTATGAAACACAATGTTTTTGCAATGCTGTAAGACTGTTTTTAATGTGTTAGAAGTTATATGCACAGAATACAGGTTTCTGAGAGCAGTAATGTTGAAATACTGCTTCTGTTCAAATGAAGTGAAATCTAGCCCAAATCTGCTCAAAAGCTTTTCTCTCTATTAGAGAAAGCTGTTTCATTCAATATTCAGTGCAAATCTTGCCAAACTGAAGGATGCTTATGCCATATGAAATACAATGTTTTTGCAATGCTGTAAGACTGTTTTTAATGTGTTAGAAGTTTATATGCACAAAAACAGGTTTCTGAGAGCAGTAATGTTGAAAATACTGCATCTGTTCAAATGAAGTGAAATCTAGCCAAAATCTGCCTCAAAAGCTTTTCTCTCTATTAGAGAAAGCTGTTTGATTCAATATTCAGTGCAAACCTTGCCAAACTGCAGGATGCTTATGCCTTATGAAACACAATGTTTTTGCAATGCTGTAAGACTGTTTTTAATGTGTTAGAAGTTATATGCACAAAAAACAGGTTTCTGAGAGCAGTAATGTTGAAATACTTGCTTCTGTTCAAATGAAGTCAAATCTAGCCCAAAATCTGCTCAAAAGCTTTTCTCTCTATTAGAGAAAGCTGTTTCATTCAATATTCAGTGCAAATTTTGCCAAACTGCATGATGCTTATGCCTTATGAAACACAATGTTTTTGCAATGCTGTAAGACTGTTTTTAATGTGTTAGAAGTTATATGCACAAAAACAGGTTTCTGAGAGCAGTAAATGTTGAAATACTGCATCTGTTCAAATGAAGTGAAATCTAGCCGAAATCTGCTCAAAAGCTTTTCTCTCTATTAGAGAAAGCTGTTTGATTCAATATTCAGTGCAAATCTTGCCAAACTGAAGGATGCTTATGCCTTATGAAAATACAATGTTTTTGCAATGCTGTAAGACTGTTTTTAATGTGTTAGAAGTTATATGCACAAAAACAGGTTTCTGAGAGCAGTAATGTTGAAATACTGCATCTGTTCAAATGAAGTGAAATCTAGCCCAAATCTGCTCAAAAGCTTTCTCTCTATTAGAGAAAGCTGTTTCATTCAATATTCAGTGCAAACCTTGCCAAACTGCATGATGCTTATGCCTTATGAAAATACAATGTTTTTGCAATGCTGTAAGACTGTTTTTAATGTGTTAGAAGTTATATGCACCAAACAGGTTTCTGAGAGCAGTAATGTTGAAATACTGCATCTGTTCAAATGAAGTCAAATCTAGCCCAAATCTGCTCAAAAGCTTTTCTCTCTATTAGAGAAAGCTGTTTCATTCAATATTCAGTGCAAACCTTGCCAAACCTGCATGATGCTTATGCCTTATGAAACACAATGTTTTTTGCAATGCTGTAAGACTGTTTTTTAATGTGTTAGAAGTTATATGCACAAAAACAGGTTTCTGAGAGCAGTAATGTTGAAATACATGCTTCTGTTCAAATGAAGTGAAATCTAGCCCAAATCTGCTCAAAACCTTTTCTCTCTATCAGAGAAAGCTGTTTTCATTCAATATTCAGTGCAAATCTTGCCAAACTGAAGGATGCTTATGCCTTATGAAATACAATGTTTTTGCAATGCTGTAAGACTGTTTTTAATGTGTTAGAAGTTATATGCACAAAAACAGGTTTCTGAGAGCAGTAATGTTGAAATACTGCATCTGTTCAAATGAAGTGAAATCTAAGCCGAAATCTGCTCAAAAAGCTTTTCTCTCTATTAGAGAAAGCTGTTTGATTCAATATTCAGTGCAAACCTTGCCAAACTGCAGGATGCTTATGCCTTATGAAACACAATGTTTTTGCAATGCTGTAAGACTGTTTTTAATGTGTTAGAAGTTATATGCACAAAAACAGGTTTCTGAGAGCAGTAAATGTTGAAATACTGCATCTGTTCAAATGAAGTGAAATCTAGCCGAAATCTGCTCAAAAGCTTTTCTCTCTATTAGAGAAAGCTGTTTGATTCAATATTCAGTGCAAATCTTGCCAAACTGAAGGATGCTTATGCCTTATGAAATACAATGTTTTTGCAATGCTGTAAGACTGTTTTTAATGTGTTAGAAGTTGTATGCACAAAAACAGGTTTCTGAGAGCAGTAATGTTGAAATACTGAATCTGTTCAAATGAAGTCAAATCTAGCCCAAATCTGCTCAAAAGCTTTTCTCTCTATTAGAGAAAGCTGTTTCATTCAATATTCAGTGCAAACCTTGCCAAAACTGCTTGATGCTTATGCCTTATGAAATACAATGTTTTTGCAATGCTGTAAGACTGTTTTTAATGTGTTAGAAGTTATATGCACCAAAACAGGTTTCTGAGAGCAGTAATGTTGAAATACTGCATCTGTTCAAATGAAGTCAAATCTAGCCCAAATCTGCTCAAAAGCTTTTCTCTCTATTAGAGAAAGCTGTTTCATTCAATATTCAGTGCAAACCTTGCCCAAACTGCATGATGCTTATGCCTTATGAAACACAATGTTTTTGCAATGCTGTAAGACTGTTTTTAATGTGTTAGAAGTTATATGCACAAAAACAGGTTTCTGAGAGCAGTAATGTTGAAATATACTACTTCTGTTCAAATGAAGTGAAATCTAGCCCAAATCTGCTCAAAAGCTTTTCTCTCTATTAGAGAAAGCTGTTTCATTCAATATTCAATGCAAATCTTGCCAAACTGCAGGATGCTTATGCCTTATGAAAACACAATGTTTTTGCAAATGCTGTAAGACTGTTTTTATTGTGTTAGAAGTTATATGCACAAAAACAGGTTTCTGAGAGCAGTAATGTTGAAATACTTGCTTCTGTTCAAATGAAGTGAAATCTAGCCCAAATCTGCTCAAAAGCTTTTCTCTCTATTAGAGAAAGCTGTTTCATTCAATATTCAGTGCAAACCTTGCCAAACTGAAGGATGCTTATGCCATATGAAATACAATGTTTTTGCAATGCTGTAAGACTGTTTTTAATGTGTTCGAAGTTATATGCACAAAAAAAGGTTTCTGAGAGCAGTAATGTTGAAATACTGCTTCTGTTCAAATGAAGTGAAATCTAGCCCAAATCTGCTCAAAACCTTTTCTCTCTATCAGAGAAAGCTGTTTCATTCAATATTTCAGTGCAAATCTTGCCAAACTGAAGGATGCTTATGCCTTATGAAATACAATGTTTTTGCAATGCTGTAAGACTGTTTTTAATGTGTTAGAAGTTATATGCACAAAAACAGGTTGCTGAGAGCAGTAATGTTGAAATACTGCATCTGTTCAAATGAAGTGAAATCTAGCCGAAATCTGCTCAAAAGCTTTTTCTCTCTATTAGAGAAAGCTGTTTGATTCAATATTCAGTGCAAACCTTGCCAAACTGCAGGATGCTTATGCCTTATGAAACCACAATGTTTTTGCAATGCTGTAAGACTGTTTTTAATGTGTTAGAAGTTATATGCACAAAAACAGGTTTCTGAGAGCAGTAATGTTGAAATACTGCTTCTGTTCAAATGAAGTGAAATCTAGCTGAAATCTGTTCAAAAGCTTTTCTCTCTATTAGAGAAAGCTGTTTCATTCAATATTCAGTGCAAACCTTGCCAAACTGCAGGATGCTTATGCCTTATGAAACACAATGTTTTTGCAATGCTGTAAGACTGTTTTTAATGTGTTAGAAGTTATATGCACAAAACAGGTTTCTGAGAGCTGTAATGTTGAAATACTGCATCTGTTCAAATGAAAGTCAAAATCTAGCCCAAATCTGCTCAAAAGCTTTTCTCTCTATTAGAGAAAGCTGTTTCATTCAATATTCAGTGCAAACCTTGCCAAACCTGCATGATGCTTATGCCTTATGAAACACAATGTTTTTGCAATGCTGTAAGAACTGTTTTTAATGTGTTAGAAGTTATATGCACAAAAAACAGGTTTCTGAGAGCAGTAATGTTGAAATACTACTTCTGTTCAAATGAAGTGAAATCTAGCCCAAATCTGCTCAAAAGCTTTTCTCTCTATTAGAGAAGGCTGTTTTCATTCAATATTCAATGCAAATCTTGCCAAAACTGCAGGATGCTTATGCCCTTATGAAACACAATGTTTTTGCAAATGCTGTAAGACTGTTTTTAATGTGTTAGAAGTTATATGCACAAAAACAGGTTTCTGAGAGCAGTATTGTTGAAATACTTGCTTCTGTTCAAATGAAGTGAAATCTAGCCCAAATCTGCTCAAAAGCTTTTCTCTCTATTAGAGAAAGCTGTTTCATTCAATATTCAGTGCAAACCTTGCCAAACTGAAGGATGCTTATGCCATATGAAATACAATGTTTTTGCAATGCTGTAAGACTGTTTTTAATGTGTTCGAAGTTATATGCACAAAAAAAGGTTTCTGAGAGCAGTAATGTTGAAATACTGCTTCTGTTCAAATGAAGTGAAATCTAGCCCAAATCTGCTCAAAAACCTTTTCTCTCTATCAGAGAAAGCTGTTTCATTCAATATTCAGTGCAAATCTTGCCAAACTGAAGGATGCTTATGCCTTATGAAATACAATGTTTTTGCAATGCTGTAAGACTGTTTTTAATGTGTTCGAAGTTATATGCACAAAAAAAGGTTTCTGAGAGCAGTAATGTTGAAATACTGCTTCTGTTCAAATGAAGTGAAATCTAGCCCCAAATCTGCTCAAAAACCTTTCTCTCTATCAGAGGAAAGCTGTTTTCATTCAATATTCAGTGCAAATCTTGCCAAACTGAAGGATGCTTATGCCTTATGAAATACAATGTTTTTGCAATGCTGTAAGACTGTTTTTAATGTGTTAGAAGTTATATGCACAAAAACAGGTTTCTGAGAGCAGTAATGTTGAAATACTGCATCTGTTCAAATGAAGTGAAATCTAGCCCAAATCTGCTCAAAAGCTTTTCTCTCTATTAGAGAAAGCTGTTTGATTCATATTCAGTGCAAACCTTGCCAAACTGCAGGATGCTTATGCCTTATGAAACACAATGTTTTTGCAATGCTGTAAGACTGTTTTTAATGTGTTAGAAGTTATATGCACAAAAACAGGTTTCTGAGAGCAGTAATGTTGAAATACTTGCTTCTGTTCAAATGAAGTGAAATCTAGCCCAAATCTGCTCAAAAGCTTTTCTCTCTATTAGAGAAAGCTGTTTCATTCAATATTCAGTGCAAACCTTGCCAAACTGAAGGATGCTTATGCCATATGAAATACAATGTTTTTGCAATGCTGTAAGACTGTTTTTAATGTGTTCGAAGTTATATGCACAAAAAAAGGTTTCTGAGAGCAGTAATGTTGAAATACTGCTTCTGTTCAAATGAAGTGAAATCTAGCCCAAATCTGCTCAAAACCTTTTCTCTCTATCAGAGAAAGCTGTTTCATTCAATATTCAGTGCAAATCTTGCCAAACTGAAGGATGCTTATGCCTTATGAAATACAATGTTTTTGCAATGCTGTAAGACTGTTTTTAATGTGTTAGAAGTTATATGCACAAAAACAGGTTGCTGAGAGCAGTAATGTTGAAATACTGCATCTGTTCAAATGAAGTGAAATCTAGCCGAAATCTGCTCAAAAGCTTTTCTCTCTATTAGAGAAAGCTGTTTGATTCAATATTCAGTGCAAACCTTGCCAAACTGCAGGATGCTTATGCCTTATGAAACACAATGTTTTTGCAATGCTGTAAGACTGTTTTTAATGTGTTAGAAGTTATATGCACAAAAACAGGTTTCTGAGAGCAGTAATGTTGAAATACTGCTTCTGTTCAAATGAAGTGAAATCTAGCTGAAATCTGTTCAAAAGCTTTTCTCTCTATTAGAGAAAGCTGTTTCATTCAATATTCAGTGCAAACCTTGCCAAACTGCAGGATGCTTATGCCTTATGAAACACAATGTTTTTGCAATGCTGTAAGACTGTTTTTAATGTGTTAGAAGTTATATGCACAGAAACAGGTTTCTGAGAGCAGTAATGTTGAAATACTGCTTCTGTTCAAATGAAGTGAAATCTAGCCCAAATCTGCTCAAAAGCTTTTCTCTCTATTAGAGAAAGCTGTTTGATTCAATATTCAGTGCAAATCTTGCCAAACTGAAGGATGCTTATGCCTTATGAAATACAATGTTTTTGCAATGCTGTAAGACTGTTTTTAATGTGTTAGAAGTTATATGCACAAAACAGGTTTCTGAGAGCAGTAATGTTGAAATACTGCATCTGTTCAAATGAAGTCAAATCTAGCCCAAATCTGCTCAAAAGCTTTTCTCTCTATTAGAGAAAGCTGTTTCATTCAATATTCAGTGCAAACCTTGCCAAACTGCATGATGCTTATGCCTTATGAAACACAATGTTTTTGCAATGCTGTAAGACTGTTTTTAATGTGTTAGAAGTTATATGCACAAAAACAGGTTTCTGAGAGCAGTAATGTTGAAATACTACTTCTGTTCAAATGAAGTGAAATCTAGCCCAAATCTGCTCAAAAGCTTTTCTCTCTATTAGAGAAGGCTGTTTCATTCAATATTCAATGCAAATCTTGCCAAACTGCAGGATGCTTATGCCTTATGAAACACAATGTTTTTGCAAATGCTGTAAGACTGTTTTTAATGTGTTAGAAGTTATATGCACAAAAACAGGTTTCTGAGAGCAGTAATGTTGAAATACTTGCTTCTGTTCAAATGAAGTGAAATCTAGCCCAAATCTGCTCAAAAGCTTTTCTCTCTATTAGAGAAAGCTGTTTCATTCAATATTCAGTGCAAACCTTGCCAAACTGAAGGATGCTTATGCCATATGAAATACAATGTTTTTGCAATGCTGTAAGACTGTTTTTAATGTGTTCGAAGTTATATGCACAAAAAAAGGTTTCTGAGAGCAGTAATGTTGAAATACTGCTTCTGTTCAAATGAAGTGAAATCTAGCCCAAATCTGCTCAAAACCTTTTCTCTCTATCAGAGAAAGCTGTTTCATTCAATATTCAGTGCAAATCTTGCCAAACTGAAGGATGCTTATGCCTTATGAAATACAATGTTTTTGCAATGCTGTAAGACTGTTTTTAATGTGTTCGAAGTTATATGCACAAAAAAAGGTTTCTGAGAGCAGTAATGTTGAAATACTGCTTCTGTTCAAATGAAGTGAAATCTAGCCCAAATCTGCTCAAAACCTTTTCTCTCTATCAGAGAAAGCTGTTTCATTCAATATTCAGTGCAAATCTTGCCAAACTGAAGGATGCTTATGCCTTATGAAATACAATGTTTTTGCAATGCTGTAAGACTGTTTTTAATGTGTTAGAAGTTATATGCACAAAAACAGGTTTCTGAGAGCAGTAATGTTGAAATACTTGCTTCTGTTCAAATGAAGTGAAATCTAGCCCAAATCTGCTCAAAAGCTTTTCTCTCTATTAGAGAAAGCTGTTTCATTCAATATTCAGTGCAAACCTTGCCAAACTGAAGGATGCTTATGCCATATGAAATACAATGTTTTTGCAATGCTGTAAGACTGTTTTTAATGTGTTCGAAGTTATATGCACAAAAACAGGTTTCTGAGAGCAGTAATGTTGAAATACTTGCTTCTGTTCAAATGAAGTGAAATCTAGCCCAAATCTGCTCAAAAGCTTTTCTCTCTATTAGAGAAAGCTGTTTCATTCAATATTCAGTGCAAACCTTGCCAAACTGAAGGATGCTTATGCCATATGAAATACAATGTTTTTGCAATGCTGTAAGACTGTTTTTAATGTGTTCGAAGTTATATGCACAAAAAAAGGTTTCTGAGAGCAGTAATGTTGAAATACTGCTTCTGTTCAAATGAAGTGAAATCTAGCCCAAATCTGCTCAAAACCTTTTCTCTCTATCAGAGAAAGCTGTTTCATTCAATATTCAGTGCAAATCTTGCCAAACTGAAGGATGCTTATGCCTTATGAAATACAATGTTTTTGCAATGCTGTAAGACTGTTTTTAATGTGTTAGAAGTTATATGCACAAAAACAGGTTGCTGAGAGCAGTAATGTTGAAATACTGCATCTGTTCAAATGAAGTGAAATCTAGCCGAAATCTGCTCAAAAGCTTTTCTCTCTATTAGAGAAAGCTGTTTGATTCAATATTCAGTGCAAACCTTGCCAAACTGCAGGATGCTTATGCCTTATGAAACACAATGTTTTTGCAATGCTGTAAGACTGTTTTTAATGTGTTAGAAGTTATATGCACAAAAACAGGTTTCTGAGAGCAGTAATGTTGAAATACTGCTTCTGTTCAAATGAAGTGAAATCTAGCTGAAATCTGTTCAAAAGCTTTTCTCTCTATTAGAGAAAGCTGTTTCATTCAATATTCAGTGCAAACCTTGCCAAACTGCAGGATGCTTATGCCTTATGAAACACAATGTTTTTGCAATGCTGTAAGACTGTTTTTAATGTGTTAGAAGTTATATGCACAGAAACAGGTTTCTGAGAGCAGTAATGTTGAAATACTGCTTCTGTTCAAATGAAGTGAAATCTAGCCCAAATCTGCTCAAAAGCTTTTCTCTCTATTAGAGAAAGCTGTTTGATTCAATATTCAGTGCAAATCTTGCCAAACTGAAGGATGCTTATGCCTTATGAAATACAATGTTTTTGCAATGCTGTAAGACTGTTTTTAATGTGTTAGAAGTTATATGCACAAAACAGGTTTCTGAGAGCAGTAATGTTGAAATACTGCATCTGTTCAAATGAAGTCAAATCTAGCCCAAATCTGCTCAAAAGCTTTTCTCTCTATTAGAGAAAGCTGTTTCATTCAATATTCAGTGCAAACCTTGCCAAACTGCATGATGCTTATGCCTTATGAAACACAATGTTTTTGCAATGCTGTAAGACTGTTTTTAATGTGTTAGAAGTTATATGCACAAAAACAGGTTTCTGAGAGCAGTAATGTTGAAATACTACTTCTGTTCAAATGAAGTGAAATCTAGCCCAAATCTGCTCAAAAGCTTTTCTCTCTATTAGAGAAGGCTGTTTCATTCAATATTCAATGCAAATCTTGCCAAACTGCAGGATGCTTATGCCTTATGAAACACAATGTTTTTGCAAATGCTGTAAGACTGTTTTTAATGTGTTAGAAGTTATATGCACAAAAACAGGTTTCTGAGAGCAGTAATGTTGAAATACTTGCTTCTGTTCAAATGAAGTGAAATCTAGCCCAAATCTGCTCAAAAGCTTTTCTCTCTATTAGAGAAAGCTGTTTCATTCAATATTCAGTGCAAACCTTGCCAAACTGAAGGATGCTTATGCCATATGAAATACAATGTTTTTGCAATGCTGTAAGACTGTTTTTAATGTGTTCGAAGTTATATGCACAAAAAAAGGTTTCTGAGAGCAGTAATGTTGAAATACTGCTTCTGTTCAAATGAAGTGAAATCTAGCCCAAATCTGCTCAAAACCTTTTCTCTCTATCAGAGAAAGCTGTTTCATTCAATATTCAGTGCAAATCTTGCCAAACTGAAGGATGCTTATGCCTTATGAAATACAATGTTTTTGCAATGCTGTAAGACTGTTTTTAATGTGTTCGAAGTTATATGCACAAAAAAAGGTTTCTGAGAGCAGTAATGTTGAAATACTGCTTCTGTTCAAATGAAGTGAAATCTAGCCCAAATCTGCTCAAAACCTTTTCTCTCTATCAGAGAAAGCTGTTTCATTCAATATTCAGTGCAAATCTTGCCAAACTGAAGGATGCTTATGCCTTATGAAATACAATGTTTTTGCAATGCTGTAAGACTGTTTTTAATGTGTTAGAAGTTATATGCACAAAAACAGGTTTCTGAGAGCAGTAATGTTGAAATACTGCATCTGTTCAAATGAAGTGAAATCTAGCCCAAATCTGCTCAAAAGCTTTTCTCTCTATTAGAGAAAGCTGTTTGATTCAATATTCAGTGCAAACCTTGCCAAACTGCAGGATGCTTATGCCTTATGAAACACAATGTTTTTGCAATGCTGTAAGACTGTTTTTAATGTGTTAGAAGTTATATGCACAAAAACAGGTTTCTGAGAGCAGTAATGTTGAAATACTGCTTCTGTTCAAATGAAGTGAAATCTAGCTGAAATCTGTTCAAAAGCTTTTCTCTCTATTAGAGAAAGCTGTTTCATTCAATATTCAGTGCAAACCTTGCCAAACTGCAGGATGCTTATGCCTTATGAAACACAATGTTTTTGCAATGCTGTAAGACTGTTTTTAATGTGTTAGAAGTTATATGCACAGAAACAGGTTTCTGAGAGCAGTAATGTTGAAATACTGCTTTTGTTCAAATGAAGTGAAATCTAGCCCAAATCTGCTCAAAAGCTTTTCTCTCTATTAGAGAAAGCTGTTTCATTCAATATTCAGTGCAAATCTTGCCAAACTGAAGGATGCTTATGCCATATGAAATACAATGTTTTTGCAATGCTGTAAGACTGTTTTTAATGTGTTAGAAGTTATATGCACAAAAACAGGTTTCTGAGAGCAGTAATGTTGAAATACTGCATCTGTTCAAATGAAGTGAAATCTAGCCGAAATCTGCTCAAAAGCTTTTCTCTCTATTAGAGAAAGCTGTTTGATTCAATATTCAGTGCAAACCTTGCCAAACTGCAGGATGCTTATGCCTTATGAAACACAATGTTTTTGCAATGCTGTAAGACTGTTTTTAATGTGTTAGAAGTTATATGCACAAAAACAGGTTTCTGAGAGCAGTAATGTTGAAATACTGCATCTGTTCAAATGAAGTGAAATCTAGCCGAAATCTGCTCAAAAGCTTTTCTCTCTATTAGAGAAAGCTGTTTGATTCAATATTCAGTGCAAACCTTGCCAAACTGCAGGATGCTTATGCCTTATGAAACACAATGTTTTTGCAATGCTGTAAGACTGTTTTTAATGTGTTAGAAGTTATATGCACAAAAACAGGTTTCTGAGAGCATTAATGTTGAAATACTGCATCTGTTCATATGAAGTGAAATCTAGCCGAAATCTGCTCAAAAGCTTTTCTCTCTATTAGATAAAGCTGTTTGATTCAATATTCAGTGCAAACCTTGCCAAACTGCAGGATGCTTATGCCTTATGAAACACAATGTTTTTGCAATGCTGTAAGACTGTTTTAAATGTGTTAGAAGTTATATGCACAAAAACAGGTTTCTGAGAGCAGTAATGTTGAAATACTGCTTCTGTTCAAATGAAGTGAAATCTAGCTGAAATCTGCTGAAAAGCTTTTCTCTCTATTAGAAGAAAGCTGTTTCAATCAATATTCAGTGCAAATCTTGACAAACTGAAGGATGCTTATGCCTTATGAAATACAATGTTTTTGCAATGCTGTAAGACTGTTTTTAATGTGTTAGAAGTTATATGCACAAAAACAGGTTTCTGAGAGCAGTAATGTTGAAATACTGCATCTGTTCAAATGATGTGAAATCTAGCCGAAATCTGCTCAAAAGCTTTTCTCTCTATTAGAGAAAGCTGTTTCATTCAATATTCAGTGCAAACCTTGCCAAACTACATGATGCTTATGCCTTATGAAACACAATGTTTTTGCAATGCTGTAAGACTGTTTTTAATGTGTTAGAAGTTATATGCACAAAAACAGGTTTCTGAGAGCAGTAATGTTGAAATACTGCATCTGTTCAAATGAAGTGAAATCTAGCCGAAATCTGCTCAAAAGCTTTTCTCTCTATTAGAGAAAGCTGTTTGATTCAATATTCAGTGCAAACCTTGCCAAACTGCAGGATGCTTATGCCTTATGAAACACAATGTTTTTGCAATGCTGTAAGACTGTTTTTAATGTGTTAGAAGTTATATGCACAAAAACAGGTTTCTGAGAGCAGTAATGTTGAAATACTGCTTCTGTTCAAATGAAGTGAAATCTAGCTGAAATCTGTTCAAAAGCTTTTCTCTCTATTAGAGAAAGCTGTTTCATTCAATATTCAGTGCAAACCTTGCCAAACTGCAGGATGCTTATGCCTTATGAAACACAATGTTTTTGCAATGCTGTAAGACTGTTTTTAATGTGTTAGAAGTTATATGCACAGAAACAGGTTTCTGAGAGCAGTAATGTTGAAATACTGCTTCTGTTCAAATGAAGTGAAATCTAGCCCAAATCTGCTCAAAAGCTTTTCTCTCTATTAGAGAAAGCTGTTTCATTCAATATTCAGTGCAAATCTTGCCAAACTGAAGGATGCTTATGCCATATGAAATACAATGTTTTTGCAATGCTGTAAGACTGTTTTTAATGTGTTAGAAGTTATATGCACAAAAACAGGTTTCTGAGAGCAGTAAATGTTGAAATACTGCATCTGTTCAAATGAAGTGAAATCTAGCCGAAATCTGCTCAAAAGCTTTTCTCTCTATTAGAGAAAGCTGTTTGATTCAATATTCAGTGCAAATCTTGCCAAACTGAAGGATGCTTATGCCTTATGAAATACAATGTTTTTGCAATGCTGTAAGACTGTTTTTAATGTGTTAGAAGTTATATGCACAAAAACAGGTTTCTGAGAGCAGTAATGTTGAAATACTGCATCTGTTCAAATGAAGTGAAATCTAGCCCAAATCTGCTCAAAAGCTTTTCTCTCTATTAGAGAAAGCTGTTTCATTCAATATTCAGTGCAAACCTTGCCAAACTGCATGATGCTTATGCCTTATGAAATACAATGTTTTTGCAATGCTGTAAGACTGTTTTTAATGTGTTAGAAGTTATATGCACCAAAACAGGTTTCTGAGAGCAGTAATGTTGAAATACTGCATCTGTTCAAATGAAGTCAAATCTAGCCCAAATCTGCTCAAAAGCTTTTCTCTCTATTAGAGAAAGCTGTTTCATTCAATATTCAGTGCAAACCTTGCCAAACTGCATGATGCTTATGCCTTATGAAACACAATGTTTTTGCAATGCTGTAAGACTGTTTTTAATGTGTTAGAAGTTATATGCACAAAAACAGGTTTCTGAGAGCAGTAATGTTGAAATACTGCTTCTGTTCAAATGAAGTGAAATCTAGCCCAAATCTGCTCAAAACCTTTTCTCTCTATCAGAGAAAGCTGTTTCATTCAATATTCAGTGCAAATCTTGCCAAACTGAAGGATGCTTATGCCTTATGAAATACAATGTTTTTGCAATGCTGTAAGACTGTTTTTAATGTGTTAGAAGTTATATGCACAAAAACAGGTTTCTGAGAGCAGTAATGTTGAAATACTGCATCTGTTCAAATGAAGTGAAATCTAGCCGAAATCTGCTCAAAAGCTTTTCTCTCTATTAGAGAAAGCTGTTTGATTCAATATTCAGTGCAAACCTTGCCAAACTGCAGGATGCTTATGCCTTATGAAACACAATGTTTTTGCAATGCTGTAAGACTGTTTTTAATGTGTTAGAAGTTATATGCACAAAAACAGGTTTCTGAGAGCAGTAAATGTTGAAATACTGCATCTGTTCAAATGAAGTGAAATCTAGCCGAAATCTGCTCAAAAGCTTTTCTCTCTATTAGAGAAAGCTGTTTGATTCAATATTCAGTGCAAATCTTGCCAAACTGAAGGATGCTTATGCCTTATGAAATACAATGTTTTTGCAATGCTGTAAGACTGTTTTTAATGTGTTAGAAGTTGTATGCACAAAAACAGGTTTCTGAGAGCAGTAATGTTGAAATACTGCATCTGTTCAAATGAAGTCAAATCTAGCCCAAATCTGCTCAAAAGCTTTTCTCTCTATTAGAGAAAGCTGTTTCATTCAATATTCAGTGCAAACCTTGCCAAACTGCATGATGCTTATGCCTTATGAAATACAATGTTTTTGCAATGCTGTAAGACTGTTTTTAATGTGTTAGAAGTTATATGCACCAAAACAGGTTTCTGAGAGCAGTAATGTTGAAATACTGCATCTGTTCAAATGAAGTCAAATCTAGCCCAAATCTGCTCAAAAGCTTTTCTCTCTATTAGAGAAAGCTGTTTCATTCAATATTCAGTGCAAACCTTGCCAAACTGCATGATGCTTATGCCTTATGAAACACAATGTTTTTGCAATGCTGTAAGACTGTTTTTAATGTGTTAGAAGTTATATGCACAAAAACAGGTTTCTGAGAGCAGTAATGTTGAAATACTACTTCTGTTCAAATGAAGTGAAATCTAGCCCAAATCTGCTCAAAAGCTTTTCTCTCTATTAGAGAAAGCTGTTTCATTCAATATTCAATGCAAATCTTGCCAAACTGCAGGATGCTTATGCCTTATGAAACACAATGTTTTTGCAAATGCTGTAAGACTGTTTTTAATGTGTTAGAAGTTATATGCACAAAAACAGGTTTCTGAGAGCAGTAATGTTGAAATACTGCTTCTGTTCAAATGAAGTGAAATCTAGCCCAAATCTGCTCAAAACCTTTTCTCTCTATCAGAGAAAGCTGTTTCATTCAATATTCAGTGCAAATCTTGCCAAACTGAAGGATGCTTATGCCTTATGAAATACAATGTTTTTGCAATGCTGTAAGACTGTTTTTAATGTGTTAGAAGTTATATGCACAAAAACAGGTTTCTGAGAGCAGTAATGTTGAAATACTGCATCTGTTCAAATGAAGTGAAATCTAGCCGAAATCTGCTCAAAAGCTTTTCTCTCTATTAGAGAAAGCTGTTTGATTCAATATTCAGTGCAAACCTTGCCAAACTGCAGGATGCTTATGCCTTATGAAACACAATGTTTTTGCAATGCTGTAAGACTGTTTTTAATGTGTTAGAAGTTATATGCACAAAAACAGGTTTCTGAGAGCAGTAATGTTGAAATACTGCTTCTGTTCAAATGAAGTGAAATCTAGCTGAAATCTGTTCAAAAGCTTTTCTCTCTATTAGAGAAAGCTGTTTCATTCAATATTCAATGCAAATCTTGCCAAACTGCAGGATGCTTATGCCTTATGAAACACAATGTTTTTGCAAATGCTGTAAGACTGTTTTTAATGTGTTAGAAGTTATATGCACAAAAACAGGTTTCTGAGAGCAGTAATGTTGAAATACTTGCTTCTGTTCAAATGAAGTGAAATCTAGCCCAAATCTGCTCAAAAGCTTTTCTCTCTATTAGAGAAAGCTGTTTCATTCAATATTCAGTGCAAACCTTGCCAAACTGAAGGATGCTTATGCCATATGAAATTCAATGTTTTTGCAATGCTGTAAGACTGTTTTTAATGTGTTAGAAGTTATATGCACAAAAACAGGTTTCTGAGAGCAGTAATGTTGAAATACTGCATCTGTTCAAATGAAGTGAAATCTAGCCCAAATCTGCTCAAAAGCTTTTCTCTCTATTAGAGAAAGCTGTTTCATTCAATATTCAGTGCAAACCTTGCCAAACTGCATGATGCTTATGCCTTATGAAATACAATGTTTTTGCAATGCTGTAAGACTGTTTTTAATGTGTTAGAAGTTATATGCACCAAAACAGGTTTCTGAGAGCAGTAATGTTGAAATACTGCATCTGTTCAAATGAAGTCAAATCTAGCCCAAATCTGCTCAAAAGCTTTTCTCTCTATTAGAGAAAGCTGTTTCATTCAATATTCAGTGCAAACCTTGCCAAACTGCATGATGCTTATGCCTTATGAAACACAATGTTTTTGCAATGCTGTAAGACTGTTTTTAATGTGTTAGAAGTTATATGCACAAAAACAGGTTTCTGAGAGCAGTAATGTTGAAATACTGCTTCTGTTCAAATGAAGTGAAATCTAGCCCAAATCTGCTCAAAACCTTTTCTCTCTATCAGAGAAAGCTGTTTCATTCAATATTCAGTGCAAATCTTGCCAAACTGAAGGATGCTTATGCCTTATGAAATACAATGTTTTTGCAATGCTGTAAGACTGTTTTTAATGTGTTAGAAGTTATATGCACAAAAACAGGTTTCTGAGAGCAGTAATGTTGAAATACTGCATCTGTTCAAATGAAGTGAAATCTAGCCGAAATCTGCTCAAAAGCTTTTCTCTCTATTAGAGAAAGCTGTTTGATTCAATATTCAGTGCAAACCTTGCCAAACTGCAGGATGCTTATGCCTTATGAAACACAATGTTTTTGCAATGCTGTAAGACTGTTTTTAATGTGTTAGAAGTTATATGCACAAAAACAGGTTTCTGAGAGCAGTAATGTTGAAATACTGCTTCTGTTCAAATGAAGTGAAATCTAGCTGAAATCTGTTCAAAAGCTTTTCTCTCTATTAGAGAAAGCTGTTTCATTCAATATTCAGTGCAAACCTTGCCAAACTGCAGGATGCTTATGCCTTATGAAACACAATGTTTTTGCAATGCTGTAAGACTGTTTTTAATGTGTTAGAAGTTATATGCACAAAAACAGGTTTCTGAGAGCAGTAAATGTTGAAATACTGCATCTGTTCAAATGAAGTGAAATCTAGCCGAAATCTGCTCAAAAGCTTTTCTCTCTATTAGAGAAAGCTGTTTGATTCAATATTCAGTGCAAATCTTGCCAAACTGAAGGATGCTTATGCCTTATGAAATACAATGTTTTTGCAATGCTGTAAGACTGTTTTTAATGTGTTAGAAGTTGTATGCACAAAAACAGGTTTCTGAGAGCAGTAATGTTGAAATACTGCATCTGTTCAAATGAAGTCAAATCTAGCCCAAATCTGCTCAAAAGCTTTTCTCTCTATTAGAGAAAGCTGTTTCATTCAATATTCAGTGCAAACCTTGCCAAACTGCATGATGCTTATGCCTTATGAAATACAATGTTTTTGCAATGCTGTAAGACTGTTTTTAATGTGTTAGAAGTTATATGCACCAAAACAGGTTTCTGAGAGCAGTAATGTTGAAATACTGCATCTGTTCAAATGAAGTCAAATCTAGCCCAAATCTGCTCAAAAGCTTTTCTCTCTATTAGAGAAAGCTGTTTCATTCAATATTCAGTGCAAACCTTGCCAAACTGCATGATGCTTATGCCTTATGAAACACAATGTTTTTGCAATGCTGTAAGACTGTTTTTAATGTGTTAGAAGTTATATGCACAAAAACAGGTTTCTGAGAGCAGTAATGTTGAAATACTACTTCTGTTCAAATGAAGTGAAATCTAGCCCAAATCTGCTCAAAAGCTTTTCTCTCTATTAGAGAAAGCTGTTTCATTCAATATTCAATGCAAATCTTGCCAAACTGCAGGATGCTTATGCCTTATGAAACACAATGTTTTTGCAAATGCTGTAAGACTGTTTTTAATGTGTTAGAAGTTATATGCACAAAAACAGGTTTCTGAGAGCAGTAATGTTGAAATACTGCTTCTGTTCAAATGAAGTGAAATCTAGCCCAAATCTGCTCAAAACCTTTTCTCTCTATCAGAGAAAGCTGTTTCATTCAATATTCAGTGCAAATCTTGCCAAACTGAAGGATGCTTATGCCTTATGAAATACAATGTTTTTGCAATGCTGTAAGACTGTTTTTAATGTGTTAGAAGTTATATGCACAAAAACAGGTTTCTGAGAGCAGTAATGTTGAAATACTGCATCTGTTCAAATGAAGTGAAATCTAGCCGAAATCTGCTCAAAAGCTTTTCTCTCTATTAGAGAAAGCTGTTTGATTCAATATTCAGTGCAAACCTTGCCAAACTGCAGGATGCTTATGCCTTATGAAACACAATGTTTTTGCAATGCTGTAAGACTGTTTTTAATGTGTTAGAAGTTATATGCACAAAAACAGGTTTCTGAGAGCAGTAATGTTGAAATACTGCTTCTGTTCAAATGAAGTGAAATCTAGCTGAAATCTGTTCAAAAGCTTTTCTCTCTATTAGAGAAAGCTGTTTCATTCAATATTCAATGCAAATCTTGCCAAACTGCAGGATGCTTATGCCTTATGAAACACAATGTTTTTGCAAATGCTGTAAGACTGTTTTTAATGTGTTAGAAGTTATATGCACAAAAACAGGTTTCTGAGAGCAGTAATGTTGAAATACTTGCTTCTGTTCAAATGAAGTGAAATCTAGCCCAAATCTGCTCAAAAGCTTTTCTCTCTATTAGAGAAAGCTGTTTCATTCAATATTCAGTGCAAACCTTGCCAAACTGAAGGATGCTTATGCCATATGAAATACAATGTTTTTGCAATGCTGTAAGACTGTTTTTAATGTGTTCGAAGTTATATGCACAAAACAGGTTTCTGAGAGCAGTAATGTTGAAATACTTGCTTCTGTTCAAATGAAGTGAAATCTAGCCCAAATCTGCTCAAAAGCTTTTCTCTCTATTAGAGAAAGCTGTTTCATTCAATATTCAGTGCAAACCTTGCCAAACTGAAGGATGCTTATGCCATATGAAATACAATGTTTTTGCAATGCTGTAAGACTGTTTTTAATGTGTTCGAAGTTATATGCACAAAAAAAGGTTTCTGAGAGCAGTAATGTTGAAATACTGCTTCTGTTCAAATGAAGTGAAATCTAGCCCAAATCTGCTCAAAACCTTTTCTCTCTATCAGAGAAAGCTGTTTCATTCAATATTCAGTGCAAATCTTGCCAAACTGAAGGATGCTTATGCCTTATGAAATACAATGTTTTTGCAATGCTGTAAGACTGTTTTTAATGTGTTAGAAGTTATATGCACAAAAACAGGTTTCTGAGAGCAGTAATGTTGAAATACTGCATCTGTTCAAATGAAGTGAAATCTAGCCGAAATCTGCTCAAAAGCTTTTCTCTCTATTAGAGAAAGCTGTTTGATTCAATATTCAGTGCAAACCTTGCCAAACTGCAGGATGCTTATGCCTTATGAAACACAATGTTTTTGCAATGCTGTAAGACTGTTTTTAATGTGTTAGAAGTTATATGCACAAAAACAGGTTTCTGAGAGCAGTAATGTTGAAATACTGCTTCTGTTCAAATGAAGTGAAATCTAGCTGAAATCTGTTCAAAAGCTTTTCTCTCTATTAGAGAAAGCTGTTTCATTCAATATTCAGTGCAAACCTTGCCAAACTGCAGGATGCTTATGCCTTATGAAACACAATGTTTTTGCAATGCTGTAAGACTGTTTTTAATGTGTTAGAAGTTATATGCACAGAAACAGGTTTCTGAGAGCAGTAATGTTGAAATACTGCTTCTGTTCAAATGAAGTGAAATCTAGCCCAAATCTGCTCAAAAGCTTTTCTCTCTATTAGAGAAAGCTGTTTCATTCAATATTCAGTGCAAATCTTGCCAAACTGAAGGATGCTTATGCCATATGAAATACAATGTTTTTGCAATGCTGTAAGACTGTTTTTAATGTGTTAGAAGTTATATGCACAAAAACAGGTTTCTGAGAGCAGTAATGTTGAAATACTGCATCTGTTCAAATGAAGTGAAATCTAGCCGAAATCTGCTCAAAAGCTTTTCTCTCTATTAGAGAAAGCTGTTTCATTCAATATTCAGTGCAAACCTTGCCAAACTGCAGGATGCTTATGCCTTATGAAACACAATGTTTTTGCAATGCTGTAAGACTGTTTTTAATGTGTTAGAAGTTATATGCACAAAAACAGGTTTCTGAGAGCATTAATGTTGAAATACTGCATCTGTTCAAATGAAGTGAAATCTAGCCGAAATCTGCTCAAAAGCTTTTCTCTCTATTAGATAAAGCTGTTTGATTCATTATTCAGTGCAAACCTTGCCAAACTGCAGGATGCTTATGCCTTATGAAACACAATGTTTTTGCAATGCTGTAAGACTGTTTTTAATGTGTTAGAAGTTATATGCACAAAAACAGGTTTCTGAGAGCAGTAATGTTGAAATACTGCTTCTGTTCAAATGAAGTGAAATCTAGCTGAAATCTGCTGAAAAGCTTTTCTCTCTATTAGAAGAAAGCTGTTTCAATCAATATTCAGTGCAAATCTTGACAAACTGAAGGATGCTTATGCCTTATGAAATACAATGTTTTTGCAATGCTGTAAGACTGTTTTTAATGTGTTAGAAGTTATATGCACAAAAACAGGTTTCTGAGAGCAGTAATGTTGAAATACTGCATCTGTTCAAATGAAGTGAAATCTAGCCGAAATCTGCTCAAAAGCTTTTCTCTCTATTAGAGAAAGCTGTTTGATTCAATATTCAGTGCAAACCTTGCCAAACTGCAGGATGCTTATGCCTTATGAAACACAATGTTTTTGCAATGCTGTAAGACTGTTTTTAATGTGTTAGAAGTTATATGCACAAAAACAGGTTTCTGAGAGCAGTAATGTTGAAATACTGCTTCTGTTCAAATGAAGTGAAATCTAGCTGAAATCTGCTGAAAAGCTTTTCTCTCTATTAGAGAAAGCTGTTTCAATCAATATTCAGTGCAAATCTTGACAAACTGAAGGATGCTTATGCCTTATGAAATACAATGTTTTTGCAATGCTGTAAGACTGTTTTTAATGTGTTAGAAGTTATATGCACAAAAACAGGTTTCTGAGAGCAGTAATGTTGAAATACTGCATCTGTTCAAATGATGTGAAATCTAGCCGAAATCTGCTCAAAAGCTTTTCTCTCTATTAGAGAAAGCTGTTTCATTCAATATTCAGTGCAAACCTTGCCAAACTGCAGGGTGCTTATGCCTTATGAAACACAATGTTTTTGCAATGCTGTAAGACTGTTTTTAATGTGTTAGAAGTTATATGCACAAAAACAGGTTTCTGAGAGCAGTAATGTTGAAATACTGCTTCTGTTCAAATGAAGTGAAATTTAGCCCAAATCTGCTCAAAAGCTTTTCTCTCTATTAGAGAAACCTGTTTCATTCAATATTCAGTGCAAATCTTGCCAAACTGCAGGATGCTTATGCCTTATGAAACACAATATTTTTGCAATGCTGTAAGACTGTTTTTAATGTGTTAGAAGTTATATGCACAAAAACAGGTTTCTGAGAGCAGTAATGTTGAAATAATTGCTTCTGTTCAAATGAACTCAAATCTAGCCCAAATCTGCTCAAAAGCTTTTCTCTCTATTAGAGAAAGCTGTTTCATTCAATATTCAGTGCAAACCTTGCCAAACTGCATGATGCTTATGCCTTATGAAACACAATGTTTTTGCAATGCTGTAAGACTGTTTTTAATGTGTTAGAAGTTATATGCACAAAAACAGGTTTCTGAGAGCAGTAATGTTGAAATACTGCATCTGTTCAAATGAAGTGAAATCTAGCCGAAATCTGCTCAAAAGCTTTTCTCTCTATTAGAGAAAGCTGTTTGATTCAATATTCAGTGCAAATCTTGCCAAACTGAAGGATGCTTATGCCTTATGAAACACAATGTTTTTGCAATGCTGTAAGACTGTTTTTAATGTGTTAGAAGTTATATGCACAAAAACAGGTTTCTGAGAGCAGTAATGTTGAAATACTGCATCTGTTCAAATGAAGTCAAATCTAGCCCAAATCTGCTCAAAAGCTTTTCTCTCTATTAGAGAAAGCTGTTTCATTCAATATTCAGTGCAAACCTTGCCAAACTGCATGATGCTTATGCCTTATGAAACACAATGTTTTTGCAATGCTGTAAGACTGTTTTTAATGTGTTAGAAGTTATATGCACAAAAACAGGTTTCTGAGAGCAGTAATGTTGAAATACTACTTCTGTTCAAATGAAGTGGAATCTAGACCAAATCTGCTCAAAAGCTTTTCTCTCTATTAGACAAAGCTGTTTCATTCAATATTCAATGCAAATCTTGCCAAACTGCAGGATGCTTATGCCTTATAAAACACAATGTTTTTGCAAATGCTGTAAGACTGTTTTTAATGTGTTAGAAGTTATATGCACAAAAACAGGTTTCTGAGAGCAGTAATGTTGAAATACTTGCTTCTGTTCAAATGAAGTGAAATCTAGCCCAAATCTGCTCAAAAGCTTTTCTCTCTATTAGAGAAAGCTGTTTCATTCAATATTCAGTGCAAACCTTGCCAAACTGAAGGATGCTTATGCCATATGAAATACAATGTTTTTGCAATGCTGTAAGACTGTTTTTAATGTGTTCGAAGTTATATGCACAAAAAAAGGTTTCTGAGAGCAGTAATGTTGAAATACTGCTTCTGTTCAAATGAATTGAAATCTAGCCCAAATCTGCTCAAAACCTTTTCTCTCTATCAGAGAAAGCTGTTTGATTCAATATTCAGTGCAAATCTTGCCAAACTGAAGGATGCTTATGCCTTATGAAATACAATGTTTTTGCAATGCTGTAAGACTGTTTTTAATGTGTTAGAAGTTATATGCACAAAAACAGGTTTCTGAGAGCAGTAATGTTGAAATACTGCATCTGTTCAAATGAAGTGAAATCTAGCCGAAATCTGCTCAAAAGCTTTTCTCTCTATTAGAGAAAGCTGTTTGATTCAATATTCAGTGCAAACCTTGCCAAACTGCAGGATGCTTATGCCTTATGAAACACAATGTTTTTGCAATGCTGTAAGACTGTTTTTAATGTGTTAGAAGTTATATGCACAAAAACAGGTTTCTGAGAGCAGTAATGTTGAAATACTGCTTCTGTTCAAATGAAGTGAAATCTAGCTGAAATCTGTTCAAAAGCTTTTCTCTCTATTAGAGAAAGCTGTTTCATTCAATATTCAGTGCAAACCTTGCCAAACTGCAGGATGCTTATGCCTTATGAAACACAATGTTTTTGCAATGCTGTAAGACTGTTTTTAATGTGATAGAAGTTATATGCACAGAAACAGGTTTCTGAGAGCAGTAATGTTGAAATACTGCTTCTGTTCAAATGAAGTGAAATCTAGCCCAAATCTGCTCAAAAGCTTTTCTCTCTATTAGAGAAAGCTGTTTCATTCAATATTCAGTGCAAATCTTGCCAAACTGAAGGATGCTTATGCCATATGAAATACAATGTTTTTGCAATGCTGTAAGACTGTTTTTAATGTGTTAGAAGTTATATGCACAAAAACAGGTTTCTGAGAGCAGTAATGTTGAAATACTGCATCTGTTCAAATGAAGTGAAATCTAGCCGAAATCTGCTCAAAAGCTTTTCTCTCTATTAGAGAAAGCTGTTTGATTCAATATTCAGTGCAAACCTTGCCAAACTGCAGGATGCTTATGCCTTATGAAACACAATGTTTTTGCAATGCTGTAAGACTGTTTTTAATGTGTTAGAAGTTATATGCACAAAAACAGGTTTCTGAGAGCAGTAATGTTGAAATACTTGCTTCTGTTCAAATGAAGTCAAATCTAGCCCAAATCTGCTCAAAAGCTTTTCTCTCTATTAGAGAAAGCTGTTTCATTCAATATTCAGTGCAAATTTTGCCAAACTGCATGATGCTTATGCCTTATGAAACACAATGTTTTTGCAATGCTGTAAGACTGTTTTTAATGTGTTAGAAGTTATATGCACAAAAACAGGTTTCTGAGAGCAGTAAATGTTGAAATACTGCATCTGTTCAAATGAAGTGAAATCTAGCCGAAATCTGCTCAAAAGCTTTTCTCTCTATTAGAGAAAGCTGTTTGATTCAATATTCAGTGCAAATCTTGCCAAACTGAAGGATGCTTATGCCTTATGAAATACAATGTTTTTGCAATGCTGTAAGACTGTTTTTAATGTGTTAGAAGTTATATGCACAAAAACAGGTTTCTGAGAGCAGTAATGTTGAAATACTGCATCTGTTCAAATGAAGTCAAATCTAGCCCAAATCTGCTCAAAAGCTTTTCTCTCTATTAGAGAAAGCTGTTTCATTCAATATTCAGTGCAAACCTTGCCAAACTGCATGATGCTTATGCCTTATGAAATACAATGTTTTTGCAATGCTGTAAGACTGTTTTTAATGTGTTAGAAGTTATATGCACCAACACAGGTTTCTGAGAGCAGTAATGTTGAAATACTGCATCTGTTCAAATGAAGTCAAATCTAGCCCAAATCTGCTCAAAAGCTTTTCTCTCTATTAGAGAAAGCTGTTTCATTCAATATTCAGTGCAAACCTTGCCAAACTGCATGATGCTTATGCCTTATGAAACACAATGTTTTTGCAATGCTGTAAGACTGTTTTTAATGTGTTAGAAGTTATATGCACAAAAACAGGTTTCTGAGAGCAGTAATGTTGAAATACTACTTCTGTTCAAATGAAGTGAAATCTAGCCCAAATCTGCTCAAAAGCTTTTCTCTCTATTAGAGAAAGCTGTTTCATTCAATATTCAATGCAAATCTTGCCAAACTGCAGGATGCTTATGCCTTATGAAACACAATGTTTTTGCAAATGCTGTAAGACTGTTTTTAATGTGTTAGAAGTTATATGCACAAAAACAGGTTTCTGAGAGCAGTAATGTTGAAATACTGCTTCTGTTCAAATGAAGTGAAATCTAGCCCAAATCTGCTCAAAACCTTTTCTCTCTATCAGAGAAAGCTGTTTCATTCAATATTCAGTGCAAATCTTGCCAAACTGAAGGATGCTTATGCCTTATGAAATACAATGTTTTTGCAATGCTGTAAGACTGTTTTTAATGTGTTAGAAGTTATATGCACAAAAACAGGTTTCTGAGAGCAGTAATGTTGAAATACTTGCTTCTGTTCAAATGAAGTGAAATCTAGCCCAAATCTGCTCAAAAGCTTTTCTCTCTATTAGAGAAAGCTGTTTCATTCAATATTCAGTGCAAACCTTGCCAAACTGAAGGATGCTTATGCCATATGAAATACAATGTTTTTGCAATGCTGTAAGACTGTTTTTAATGTGTTCGAAGTTATATGCACAAAACAGGTTTCTGAGAGCAGTAATGTTGAAATACTTGCTTCTGTTCAAATGAAGTGAAATCTAGCCCAAATCTGCTCAAAAGCTTTTCTCTCTATTAGAGAAAGCTGTTTCATTCAATATTCAGTGCAAACCTTGCCAAACTGAAGGATGCTTATGCCATATGAAATACAATGTTTTTGCAATGCTGTAAGACTGTTTTTAATGTGTTCGAAGTTATATGCACAAAAAAAGGTTTCTGAGAGCAGTAATGTTGAAATACTGCTTCTGTTCAAATGAAGTGAAATCTAGCCCAAATCTGCTCAAAACCTTTTCTCTCTATCAGAGAAAGCTGTTTCATTCAATATTCAGTGCAAATCTTGCCAAACTGAAGGATGCTTATGCCTTATGAAATACAATGTTTTTGCAATGCTGTAAGACTGTTTTTAATGTGTTAGAAGTTATATGCACAAAAACAGGTTTCTGAGAGCAGTAATGTTGAAATACTGCATCTGTTCAAATGAAGTGAAATCTAGCCCAAATCTGCTCAAAAGCTTTTCTCTCTATTAGAGAAAGCTGTTTGATTCAATATTCAGTGCAAACCTTGCCAAACTGCAGGATGCTTATGCCTTATGAAACACAATGTTTTTGCAATGCTGTAAGACTGTTTTTAATGTGTTAGAAGTTATATGCACAAAAACAGGTTTCTGAGAGCAGTAATGTTGAAATACTGCTTCTGTTCAAATGAAGTGAAATCTAGCTGAAATCTGTTCAAAAGCTTTTCTCTCTATTAGAGAAAGCTGTTTCATTCAATATTCAGTGCAAACCTTGCCAAACTGCAGGATGCTTATGCCTTATGAAACACAATGTTTTTGCAATGCTGTAAGACTGTTTTTAATGTGTTAGAAGTTATATGCACAGAAACAGGTTTCTGAGAGCAGTAATGTTGAAATACTGCTTCTGTTCAAATGAAGTGAAATCTAGCCCAAATCTGCTCAAAAGCTTTTCTCTCTATTAGAGAAAGCTGTTTCATTCAATATTCAGTGCAAATCTTGCCAAACTGAAGGATGCTTATGCCATATGAAATACAATGTTTTTGCAATGCTGTAAGACTGTTTTTAATGTGTTAGAAGTTATATGCACAAAAACAGGTTTCTGAGAGCAGTAATGTTGAAATACTGCATCTGTTCAAATGAAGTGAAATCTAGCCGAAATCTGCTCAAAAGCTTTTCTCTCTATTAGAGAAAGCTGTTTCATTCAATATTCAGTGCAAACCTTGCCAAACTGCAGGATGCTTATGCCTTATGAAACACAATGTTTTTGCAATGCTGTAAGACTGTTTTTAATGTGTTAGAAGTTATATGCACAAAAACAGGTTTCTGAGAGCATTAATGTTGAAATACTGCATCTGTTCAAATGAAGTGAAATCTAGCCGAAATCTGCTCAAAAGCTTTTCTCTCTATTAGATAAAGCTGTTTGATTCATTATTCAGTGCAAACCTTGCCAAACTGCAGGATGCTTATGCCTTATGAAACACAATGTTTTTGCAATGCTGTAAGACTGTTTTTAATGTGTTAGAAGTTATATGCACAAAAACAGGTTTCTGAGAGCAGTAATGTTGAAATACTGCTTCTGTTCAAATGAAGTGAAATCTAGCTGAAATCTGCTGAAAAGCTTTTCTCTCTATTAGAAGAAAGCTGTTTCAATCAATATTCAGTGCAAATCTTGACAAACTGAAGGATGCTTATGCCTTATGAAATACAATGTTTTTGCAATGCTGTAAGACTGTTTTTAATGTGTTAGAAGTTATATGCACAAAAACAGGTTTCTGAGAGCAGTAATGTTGAAATACTGCATCTGTTCAAATGAAGTGAAATCTAGCCGAAATCTGCTCAAAAGCTTTTCTCTCTATTAGAGAAAGCTGTTTGATTCAATATTCAGTGCAAACCTTGCCAAACTGCAGGATGCTTATGCCTTATGAAACACAATGTTTTTGCAATGCTGTAAGACTGTTTTTAATGTGTTAGAAGTTATATGCACAAAAACAGGTTTCTGAGAGCAGTAATGTTGAAATACTGCTTCTGTTCAAATGAAGTGAAATCTAGCTGAAATCTGCTGAAAAGCTTTTCTCTCTATTAGAGAAAGCTGTTTCAATCAATATTCAGTGCAAATCTTGACAAACTGAAGGATGCTTATGCCTTATGAAATACAATGTTTTTGCAATGCTGTAAGACTGTTTTTAATGTGTTAGAAGTTATATGCACAAAAACAGGTTTCTGAGAGCAGTAATGTTGAAATACTGCATCTGTTCAAATGATGTGAAATCTAGCCGAAATCTGCTCAAAAGCTTTTCTCTCTATTAGAGAAAGCTGTTTCATTCAATATTCAGTGCAAACCTTGCCAAACTGCAGGGTGCTTATGCCTTATGAAACACAATGTTTTTGCAATGCTGTAAGACTGTTTTTAATGTGTTAGAAGTTATATGCACAAAAACAGGTTTCTGAGAGCAGTAATGTTGAAATACTGCTTCTGTTCAAATGAAGTGAAATTTAGCCCAAATCTGCTCAAAAGCTTTTCTCTCTATTAGAGAAACCTGTTTCATTCAATATTCAGTGCAAATCTTGCCAAACTGCAGGATGCTTATGCCTTATGAAACACAATATTTTTGCAATGCTGTAAGACTGTTTTTAATGTGTTAGAAGTTATATGCACAAAAACAGGTTTCTGAGAGCAGTAATGTTGAAATACTTGCTTCTGTTCAAATGAACTCAAATCTAGCCCAAATCTGCTCAAAAGCTTTTCTCTCTATTAGAGAAAGCTGTTTCATTCAATATTCAGTGCAAACCTTGCCAAGCTGCATGATGCTTATGCCTTATGAAACACAATGTTTTTGCAATGCTGTAAGACTGTTTTTAATGTGTTAGAAGTTATATGCACAAAAACAGGTTTCTGAGAGCAGTAATGTTGAAATACTGCATCTGTTCAAATGAAGTGAAATCTAGCCGAAATCTGCTCAAAAGCTTTTCTCTCTATTAGAGAAAGCTGTTTGATTCAATATTCAGTGCAAATCTTGCCAAACTGAAGGATGCTTATGCCTTATGAAACACAATGTTTTTGCAATGCTGTAAGACTGTTTTTAATGTGTTAGAAGTTATATGCACAAAAACAGGTTTCTGAGAGCAGTAATGTTGAAATACTGCATCTGTTCAAATGAAGTCAAATCTAGCCCAAATCTGCTCAAAAGCTTTTCTCTCTATTAGAGAAAGCTGTTTCATTCAATATTCAGTGCAAACCTTGCCAAACTGCATGATGCTTATGCCTTATGAAACACAATGTTTTTGCAATGCTGTAAGACTGTTTTTAATGTGTTAGAAGTTATATGCACAAAAACAGGTTTCTGAGAGCAGTAATGTTGAAATACTACTTCTGTTCAAATGAAGTGAAATCTAGACCAAATCTGCTCAAAAGCTTTTCTCTCTATTAGACAAAGCTGTTTCATTCAATATTCAATGCAAATCTTGCCAAACTGCAGGATGCTTATGCCTTATAAAACACAATGTTTTTGCAAATGCTGTAAGACTGTTTTTAATGTGTTAGAAGTTATATGCACAAAAACAGGTTTCTGAGAGCAGTAATGTTGAAATACTTGCTTCTGTTCAAATGAAGTGAAATCTAGCCCAAATCTGCTCAAAAGCTTTTCTCTCTATTAGAGAAAGCTGTTTCATTCAATATTCAGTGCAAACCTTGCCAAACTGCAGGATGCTTATGCCTTATGAAACACAATGTTTTTGCAATGCTGTAAGACTGTTTTTAATGTGATAGAAGTTATATGCACAGAAACAGGTTTCTGAGAGCAGTAATGTTGAAATACTGCTTCTGTTCAAATGAAGTGAAATCTAGCCCAAATCTGCTCAAAAGCTTTTCTCTCTATTAGAGAAAGCTGTTTCATTCAATATTCAGTGCAAATCTTGCCAAACTGAAGGATGCTTATGCCATATGAAATACAATGTTTTTGCAATGCTGTAAGACTGTTTTTAATGTGTTAGAAGTTATATGCACAAAAACAGGTTTCTGAGAGCAGTAATGTTGAAATACTGCATCTGTTCAAATGAAGTGAAATCTAGCCGAAATCTGCTCAAAAGCTTTTCTCTCTATTAGAGAAAGCTGTTTGATTCAATATTCAGTGCAAACCTTGCCAAACTGCAGGATGCTTATGCCTTATGAAACACAATGTTTTTGCAATGCTGTAAGACTGTTTTTAATGTGTTAGAAGTTATATGCACAAAAACAGGTTTCTGAGAGCAGTAATGTTGAAATACTTGCTTCTGTTCAAATGAAGTCAAATCTAGCCCAAATCTGCTCAAAAGCTTTTCTCTCTATTAGAGAAAGCTGTTTCATTCAATATTCAGTGCAAATTTTGCCAAACTGCATGATGCTTATGCCTTATGAAACACAATGTTTTTGCAATGCTGTAAGACTGTTTTTAATGTGTTAGAAGTTATATGCACAAAAACAGGTTTCTGAGAGCAGTAAATGTTGAAATACTGCATCTGCTCAAATGAAGTGAAATCTAGCCGAAATCTGCTCAAAAGCTTTTCTCTCTATTAGAGAAAGCTGTTTGATTCAATATTCAGTGCAAATCTTGCCAAACTGAAGGATGCTTATGCCTTATGAAATACAATGTTTTTGCAATGCTGTAAGACTGTTTTTAATGTGTTAGAAGTTATATGCACAAAAACAGGTTTCTGAGAGCAGTAATGTTGAAATACTGCATCTGTTCAAATGAAGTCAAATCTAGCCCAAATCTGCTCAAAAGCTTTTCTCTCTATTAGAGAAAGCTGTTTCATTCAATATTCAGTGCAAACCTTGCCAAACTGCATGATGCTTATGCCTTATGAAATACAATGTTTTTGCAATGCTGTAAGACTGTTTTTAATGTGTTAGAAGTTATATGCACCAAAACAGGTTTCTGAGAGCAGTAATGTTGAAATACTGCATCTGTTCAAATTAAGTCAAATCTAGCCCAAATCTGCTCAAAAGCTTTTCTCTCTATTAGAGAAAGCTGTTTCATTCAATATTCAGTGCAAACCTTGCCAAACTGCATGATGCTTATGCCTTATGAAACACAATGTTTTTGCAATGCTGTAAGACTGTTTTTAATGTGTTAGAAGTTATATGCACAAAAACAGGTTTCTGAGAGCAGTAATGTTGAAATACTACTTCTGTTCAAATGAAGTGAAATCTAGCCCAAATCTGCTCAAAAGCTTTTCTCTCTATTAGAGAAAGCTGTTTCATTCAATATTCAATGCAAATCTTGCCAAACTGCAGGATGCTTATGCCTTATGAAACACAATGTTTTTGCAAATGCTGTAAGACTGTTTTTAATGTGTTAGAAGTTATATGCACAAAAACAGGTTTCTGAGAGCAGTAATGTTGAAATACTGCTTCTGTTCAAATGAAGTGAAATCTAGCCCAAATCTGCTCAAAACCTTTTCTCTCTATCAGAGAAAGCTGTTTCATTCAATATTCAGTGCAAATCTTGCCAAACTGAAGGATGCTTATGCCTTATGAAATACAATGTTTTTGCAATGCTGTAAGACTGTTTTTAATGTGTTAGAAGTTATATGCACAAAAACAGGTTTCTGAGAGCAGTAATGTTGAAATACTGCATCTGTTCAAATGAAGTGAAATCTAGCCGAAATCTGCTCAAAAGCTTTTCTCTCTATTAGAGAAAGCTGTTTGATTCAATATTCAGTGCAAACCTTGCCAAACTGCAGGATGCTTATGCCTTATGAAACACAATGTTTTTGCAATGCTGTAAGACTGTTTTTAATGTGTTAGAAGTTATATGCACAAAAACAGGTTTCTGAGAGCAGTAATGTTGAAATACTGCTTCTGTTCAAATGAAGTGAAATCTAGCTGAAATCTGTTCAAAAGCTTTTCTCTCTATTAGAGAAAGCTGTTTCATTCAATATTCAGTGCAAACCTTGCCAAACTGCAGGATGCTTATGCCTTATGAAACACAATGTTTTTGCAATGCTGTAAGACTGTTTTTAATGTGTTAGAAGTTATATGCACAGAAACAGGTTTCTGAGAGCAGTAATGTTGAAATACTGCTTCTGTTCAAATGAAGTGAAATCTAGCCCAAATCTGCTCAAAAGCTTTTCTCTCTATTAGAGAAAGCTGTTTGATTCAATATTCAGTGCAAATCTTGCCAAACTGAAGGATGCTTATGCCTTATGAAATACAATGTTTTTGCAATGCTGTAAGACTGTTTTTAATGTGTTAGAAGTTATATGCACAAAACAGGTTTCTGAGAGCAGTAATGTTGATATACTGCATCTGTTCAAATGAAGTCAAATCTAGCCCAAATCTGCTCAAAAGCTTTTCTCTCTATTAGAGAAAGCTGTTTCATTCAATATTCAGTGCAAACCTTGCCAAACTGCATGATGCTTATGCCTTATGAAACACAATGTTTTTGCAATGCTGTAAGACTGTTTTTAATGTGTTAGAAGTTATATGCACAAAAACAGGTTTCTGAGAGCAGTAATGTTGAAATACTGCATCTGTTCAAATGAAGTGAAATCTAGCCGAAATCTGCTCAAAAGCTTTTCTCTCTATTAGAGAAAGCTGTTTGATTCAATATTCAGTGCAAACCTTGCCAAACTGCAGGATGCTTATGCCTTATGAAACACAATGTTTTTGCAATGCTGTAAGACTGTTTTTAATGTGTTAGAAGTTATATGCACAAAAACAGGTTTCTGAGAGCAGTAATGTTGAAATACTGCTTCTGTTCAAATGAAGTGAAATCTAGCTGAAATCTGTTCAAAAGCTTTTCTCTCTATTAGAGAAAGCTGTTTCATTCAATATTCAGTGCAAACCTTGCCAAACTGCAGGATGCTTATGCCTTATGAAACACAATGTTTTTGCAATGCTGTAAGACTGTTTTTAATGTGTTAGAAGTTATATGCACAGAAACAGGTTTCTGAGAGCAGTAATGTTGAAATACTGCTTCTGTTCAAATGAAGTGAAATCTAGCCCAAATCTGCTCAAAAGCTTTTCTCTCTATTAGAGAAAGCTGTTTGATTCAATATTCAGTGCAAATCTTGCCAAACTGAAGGATGCTTATGCCTTATGAAATACAATGTTTTTGCAATGCTGTAAGACTGTTTTTAATGTGTTAGAAGTTATATGCACAAAACAGGTTTCTGAGAGCAGTAATGTTGATATACTGCATCTGTTCAAATGAAGTCAAATCTAGCCCAAATCTGCTCAAAAGCTTTTCTCTCTATTAGAGAAAGCTGTTTCATTCAATATTCAGTGCAAACCTTGCCAAACTGCATGATGCTTATGCCTTATGAAACACAATGTTTTTGCAATGCTGTAAGACTGTTTTTAATGTGTTAGAAGTTATATGCACAAAAACAGGTTTCTGAGAGCAGTAATGTTGAAATACTACTTCTGTTCAAATGAAGTGAAATCTAGCCCAAATCTGCTCAAAAGCTTTTCTCTCTATTAGAGAAAGCTGTTTCATTCAATATTCAATGCAAATCTTGCCAAACTGCAGGATGCTTATGCCTTATGAAACACAATGTTTTTGCAAATGCTGTAAGACTGTTTTTAATGTGTTAGAAGTTATATGCACAAAAACAGGTTTCTGAGAGCAGTAATGTTGAAATACTTGCTTCTGTTCAAATGAAGTGAAATCTAGCCCAAATCTGCTCAAAAGCTTTTCTCTCTATTAGAGAAAGCTGTTTCATTCAATATTCAGTGCAAACCTTGCCAAACTGAAGGATGCTTATGCCATATGAAATACAATGTTTTTGCAATGCTGTAAGACTGTTTTTAATGTGTTCGAAGTTATATGCACAAAACAGGTTTCTGAGAGCAGTAATGTTGAAATACTTGCTTCTGTTCAAATGAAGTGAAATCTAGCCCAAATCTGCTCAAAAGCTTTTCTCTCTATTAGAGAAAGCTGTTTCATTCAATATTCAGTGCAAACCTTGCCAAACTGAAGGATGCTTAT
This sequence comes from Carassius gibelio, assembly GCF_023724105.1. NCBI lineage: Eukaryota > Metazoa > Chordata > Actinopteri > Cypriniformes > Cyprinidae > Carassius > Carassius gibelio. The sequence continues at coordinate 1,670,309 of NC_068418.1, forward strand.
GCCATATGAAATACAATGTTTTTGCAATGCTGTAAGACTGTTTTTAATGTGTTCGAAGTTATATGCACAAAAAAAGGTTTCTGAGAGCAGTAATGTTGAAATACTGCTTCTGTTCAAATGAAGTGAAATCTAGCCCAAATCTGCTCAAAACCTTTTCTCTCTATCAGAGAAAGCTGTTTCATTCAATATCCAGTGCAAATCTTGCCAAACTGAAGGATGCTTATGCCTTATGAAATACAATGTTTTTGCAATGCTGTAAGACTGTTTTTAATGTGTTAGAAGTTATATGCACAAAAACAGGTTTCTGAGAGCAGTAATGTTGAAATACTGCATCTGTTCAAATGAAGTGAAATCTAGCCGAAATCTGCTCAAAAGCTTTTCTCTCTATTAGAGAAAGCTGTTTGATTCAATATTCAGTGCAAACCTTGCCAAACTGCAGGATGCTTATGCCTTATGAAACACAATGTTTTTGCAATGCTGTAAGACTGTTTTTAATGTGTTAGAAGTTATATGCACAAAAACAGGTTTCTGAGAGCAGTAATGTTGAAATACTGCTTCTGTTCAAATGAAGTGAAATCTAGCTGAAATCTGTTCAAAAGCTTTTCTCTCTATTAGAGAAAGCTGTTTCATTCAATATTCAGTGCAAACCTTGCCAAACTGCAGGATGCTTATGCCTTATGAAACACAATGTTTTTGCAATGCTGTAAGACTGTTTTTAATGTGTTAAAAGTTATATGCACAGAAACAGGTTTCTGAGAGCAGTAATGTTGAAATACTGCTTCTGTTCAAATGAAGTGAAATCTAGCCCAAATCTGCTCAAAAGCTTTTCTCTCTATTAGAGAAAGCTGTTTCATTCAATATTCAGTGCAAATCTTGCCAAACTGAAGGATGCTTATGCCATATGAAATACAATGTTTTTTGCAATGCTGTAAGACTGTTTTTAATGTGTTAGAAGTTATATGCACAAAAACAGGTTTCTGAGAGCAGTAATGTTGAAATACTGCATCTGTTCAAATGAAGTGAAATCTAGCCGAAATCTGCTCAAAAGCTTTTCTCTCTATTAGAGAAAGCTGTTTCATTCAATATTCAGTGCAAACCTTGCCAAACTGCAGGATGCTTATGCCTTATGAAACACAATGTTTTTGCAATGCTGTAAGACTGTTTTTAATGTGTTAGAAGTTATATGCACAAAAACAGGTTTCTGAGAGCATTAATGTTGAAATACTGCATCTGTTCAAATGAAGTGAAATCTAGCCGAAATCTGCTCAAAAGCTTTTCTCTCTATTAGATAAAGCTGTTTGATTCATTATTCAGTGCAAACCTTGCCAAACTGCAGGATGCTTATGCCTTATGAAACACAATGTTTTTGCAATGCTGTAAGACTGTTTTTAATGTGTTAGAAGTTATATGCACAAAAACAGGTTTCTGAGAGCAGTAATGTTGAAATACTGCTTCTGTTCAAATGAAGTGAAATCTAGCTGAAATCTGCTGAAAAGCTTTTCTCTCTATTAGAAGAAAGCTGTTTCAATCAATATTCAGTGCAAATCTTGACAAACTGAAGGATGCTTATGCCTTATGAAATACAATGTTTTTGCAATGCTGTAAGACTGTTTTTAATGTGTTAGAAGTTATATGCACAAAAACAGGTTTCTGAGAGCAGTAATGTTGAAATACTGCATCTGTTCAAATGAAGTGAAATCTAGCCGAAATCTGCTCAAAAGCTTTTCTCTCTATTAGAGAAAGCTGTTTGATTCAATATTCAGTGCAAACCTTGCCAAACTGCAGGATGCTTATGCCTTATGAAACACAATGTTTTTGCAATGCTGTAAGACTGTTTTTAATGTGTTAGAAGTTATATGCACAAAAACAGGTTTCTGAGAGCAGTAATGTTGAAATACTGCTTCTGTTCAAATGAAGTGAAATCTAGCTGAAATCTGCTGAAAAGCTTTTCTCTCTATTAGAGAAAGCTGTTTCAATCAATATTCAGTGCAAATCTTGACAAACTGAAGGATGCTTATGCCTTATGAAATACAATGTTTTTGCAATGCTGTAAGACTGTTTTTAATGTGTTAGAAGTTATATGCACAAAAACAGGTTTCTGAGAGCAGTAATGTTGAAATACTGCATCTGTTCAAATGATGTGAAATCTAGCCGAAATCTGCTCAAAAGCTTTTCTCTCTATTAGAGAAAGCTGTTTCATTCAATATTCAGTGCAAACCTTGCCAAACTGCAGGGTGCTTATGCCTTATGAAACACAATGTTTTTGCAATGCTGTAAGACTGTTTTTAATGTGTTAGAAGTTATATGCACAAAAACAGGTTTCTGAGAGCAGTAATGTTGAAATACTGCTTCTGTTCAAATGAAGTGAAATTTAGCCCAAATCTGCTCAAAAGCTTTTCTCTCTATTAGAGAAACCTGTTTCATTCAATATTCAGTGCAAATCTTGCCAAACTGCAGGATGCTTATGCCTTATGAAACACAATATTTTTGCAATGCTGTAAGACTGTTTTTAATGTGTTAGAAGTTATATGCACAAAAACAGGTTTCTGAGAGCAGTAATGTTGAAATACTTGCTTCTGTTCAAATGAACTCAAATCTAGCCCAAATCTGCTCAAAAGCTTTTCTCTCTATTAGAGAAAGCTGTTTCATTCAATATTCAGTGCAAACCTTGCCAAACTGCATGATGCTTATGCCTTATGAAACACAATGTTTTTGCAATGCTGTAAGACTGTTTTTAATGTGTTAGAAGTTATATGCACAAAAACAGGTTTCTGAGAGCAGTAATGTTGAAATACTGCATCTGTTCAAATGAAGTGAAATCTAGCCGAAATCTGCTCAAAAGCTTTTCTCTCTATTAGAGAAAGCTGTTTGATTCAATATTCAGTGCAAATCTTGCCAAACTGAAGGATGCTTATGCCTTATGAAACACAATGTTTTTGCAATGCTGTAAGACTGTTTTTAATGTGTTAGAAGTTATATGCACAAAAACAGGTTTCTGAGAGCAGTAATGTTGAAATACTGCATCTGTTCAAATGAAGTCAAATCTAGCCCAAATCTGCTCAAAAGCTTTTCTCTCTATTAGAGAAAGCTGTTTCATTCAATATTCAGTGCAAACCTTGCCAAACTGCATGATGCTTATGCCTTATGAAACACAATGTTTTTGCAATGCTGTAAGACTGTTTTTAATGTGTTAGAAGTTATATGCACAAAAACAGGTTTCTGAGAGCAGTAATGTTGAAATACTACTTCTGTTCAAATGAAGTGAAATCTAGACCAAATCTGCTCAAAAGCTTTTCTCTCTATTAGACAAAGCTGTTTCATTCAATATTCAATGCAAATCTTGCCAAACTGCAGGATGCTTATGCCTTATAAAACACAATGTTTTTGCAAATGCTGTAAGACTGTTTTTAATGTGTTAGAAGTTATATGCACAAAAACAGGTTTCTGAGAGCAGTAATGTTGAAATACTTGCTTCTGTTCAAATGAAGTGAAATCTAGCCCAAATCTGCTCAAAAGCTTTTCTCTCTATTAGAGAAAGCTGTTTCATTCAATATTCAGTGCAAACCTTGCCAAACTGAAGGATGCTTATGCCATATGAAATACAATGTTTTTGCAATGCTGTAAGACTGTTTTTAATGTGTTCGAAGTTATATGCACAAAAAAAGGTTTCTGAGAGCAGTAATGTTGAAATACTGCTTCTGTTCAAATGAATTGAAATCTAGCCCAAATCTGCTCAAAACCTTTTCTCTCTATCAGAGAAAGCTGTTTGATTCAATATTCAGTGCAAATCTTGCCAAACTGAAGGATGCTTATGCCTTATGAAATACAATGTTTTTGCAATGCTGTAAGACTGTTTTTAATGTGTTAGAAGTTATATGCACAAAAACAGGTTTCTGAGAGCAGTAATGTTGAAATACTGCATCTGTTCAAATGAAGTGAAATCTAGCCGAAATCTGCTCAAAAGCTTTTCTCTCTATTAGAGAAAGCTGTTTGATTCAATATTCAGTGCAAACCTTGCCAAACTGCAGGATGCTTATGCCTTATGAAACACAATGTTTTTGCAATGCTGTAAGACTGTTTTTAATGTGTTAGAAGTTATATGCACAAAAACAGGTTTCTGAGAGCAGTAATGTTGAAATACTGCTTCTGTTCAAATGAAGTGAAATCTAGCTGAAATCTGTTCAAAAGCTTTTCTCTCTATTAGAGAAAGCTGTTTCATTCAATATTCAGTGCAAACCTTGCCAAACTGCAGGATGCTTATGCCTTATGAAACACAATGTTTTTGCAATGCTGTAAGACTGTTTTTAATGTGATAGAAGTTATATGCACAGAAACAGGTTTCTGAGAGCAGTAATGTTGAAATACTGCTTCTGTTCAAATGAAGTGAAATCTAGCCCAAATCTGCTCAAAAGCTTTTCTCTCTATTAGAGAAAGCTGTTTCATTCAATATTCAGTGCAAATCTTGCCAAACTGAAGGATGCTTATGCCATATGAAATACAATGTTTTTGCAATGCTGTAAGACTGTTTTTAATGTGTTAGAAGTTATATGCACAAAAACAGGTTTCTGAGAGCAGTAATGTTGAAATACTTGCTTCTGTTCAAATGAAGTCAAATCTAGCCCAAATCTGCTCAAAAGCTTTTCTCTCTATTAGAGAAAGCTGTTTCATTCAATATTCAGTGCAAATTTTGCCAAACTGCATGATGCTTATGCCTTATGAAACACAATGTTTTTGCAATGCTGTAAGACTGTTTTTAATGTGTTAGAAGTTATATGCACAAAAACAGGTTTCTGAGAGCAGTAAATGTTGAAATACTGCATCTGTTCAAATGAAGTGAAATCTAGCCGAAATCTGCTCAAAAGCTTTTCTCTCTATTAGAGAAAGCTGTTTGATTCAATATTCAGTGCAAATCTTGCCAAACTGAAGGATGCTTATGCCTTATGAAATACAATGTTTTTGCAATGCTGTAAGACTGTTTTTAATGTGTTAGAAGTTATATGCACAAAAACAGGTTTCTGAGAGCAGTAATGTTGAAATACTGCATCTGTTCAAATGAAGTCAAATCTAGCCCAAATCTGCTCAAAAGCTTTTCTCTCTATTAGAGAAAGCTGTTTCATTCAATATTCAGTGCAAACCTTGCCAAACTGCATGATGCTTATGCCTTATGAAATACAATGTTTTTGCAATGCTGTAAGACTGTTTTTAATGTGTTAGAAGTTATATGCACCAAAACAGGTTTCTGAGAGCAGTAATGTTGAAATACTGCATCTGTTCAAATGAAGTCAAATCTAGCCCAAATCTGCTCAAAAGCTTTTCTCTCTATTAGAGAAAGCTGTTTCATTCAATATTCAGTGCAAACCTTGCCAAACTGCATGATGCTTATGCCTTATGAAACACAATGTTTTTGCAATGCTGTAAGACTGTTTTTAATGTGTTAGAAGTTATATGCACAAAAACAGGTTTCTGAGAGCAGTAATGTTGAAATACTACTTCTGTTCAAATGAAGTGAAATCTAGCCCAAATCTGCTCAAAAGCTTTTCTCTCTATTAGAGAAAGCTGTTTCATTCAATATTCAATGCAAATCTTGCCAAACTGCAGGATGCTTATGCCTTATGAAACACAATGTTTTTGCAAATGCTGTAAGACTGTTTTTAATGTGTTAGAAGTTATATGCACAAAAACAGGTTTCTGAGAGCAGTAATGTTGAAATACTGCTTCTGTTCAAATGAAGTGAAATCTAGCCCAAATCTGCTCAAAACCTTTTCTCTCTATCAGAGAAAGCTGTTTCATTCAATATTCAGTGCAAATCTTGCCAAACTGAAGGATGCTTATGCCTTATGAAATACAATGTTTTTGCAATGCTGTAAGACTGTTTTTAATGTGTTAGAAGTTATATGCACAAAAACAGGTTTCTGAGAGCAGTAATGTTGAAATACTTGCTTCTGTTCAAATGAAGTGAAATCTAGCCCAAATCTGCTCAAAAGCTTTTCTCTCTATTAGAGAAAGCTGTTTCATTCAATATTCAGTGCAAACCTTGCCAAACTGAAGGATGCTTATGCCATATGAAATACAATGTTTTTGCAATGCTGTAAGACTGTTTTTAATGTGTTCGAAGTTATATGCACAAAACAGGTTTCTGAGAGCAGTAATGTTGAAATACTTGCTTCTGTTCAAATGAAGTGAAATCTAGCCCAAATCTGCTCAAAAGCTTTTCTCTCTATTAGAGAAAGCTGTTTCATTCAATATTCAGTGCAAACCTTGCCAAACTGAAGGATGCTTATGCCATATGAAATACAATGTTTTTGCAATGCTGTAAGACTGTTTTTAATGTGTTCGAAGTTATATGCACAAAAAAAGGTTTCTGAGAGCAGTAATGTTGAAATACTGCTTCTGTTCAAATGAAGTGAAATCTAGCCCAAATCTGCTCAAAACCTTTTCTCTCTATCAGAGAAAGCTGTTTCATTCAATATTCAGTGCAAATCTTGCCAAACTGAAGGATGCTTATGCCTTATGAAATACAATGTTTTTGCAATGCTGTAAGACTGTTTTTAATGTGTTAGAAGTTATATGCACAAAAACAGGTTTCTGAGAGCAGTAATGTTGAAATACTGCATCTGTTCAAATGAAGTGAAATCTAGCCCAAATCTGCTCAAAAGCTTTTCTCTCTATTAGAGAAAGCTGTTTGATTCAATATTCAGTGCAAACCTTGCCAAACTGCAGGATGCTTATGCCTTATGAAACACAATGTTTTTGCAATGCTGTAAGACTGTTTTTAATGTGTTAGAAGTTATATGCACAAAAACAGGTTTCTGAGAGCAGTAATGTTGAAATACTGCTTCTGTTCAAATGAAGTGAAATCTAGCTGAAATCTGTTCAAAAGCTTTTCTCTCTATTAGAGAAAGCTGTTTCATTCAATATTCAGTGCAAACCTTGCCAAACTGCAGGATGCTTATGCCTTCTGAAACACAATGTTTTTGCAATGCTGTAAGACTGTTTTTAATGTGTTAGAAGTTATATGCACAGAAACAGGTTTCTGAGAGCAGTAATGTTGAAATACTGCTTCTGTTCAAATGAAGTGAAATCTAGCCCAAATCTGCTCAAAAGCTTTTCTCTCTATTAGAGAAAGCTGTTTCATTCAATATTCAGTGCAAATCTTGCCAAACTGAAGGATGCTTATGCCATATGAAATACAATGTTTTTGCAATGCTGTAAGACTGTTTTTAATGTGTTAGAAGTTATATGCACAAAAACAGGTTTCTGAGAGCATTAATGTTGAAATACTGCATCTGTTCAAATGAAGTGAAATCTAGCCGAAATCTGCTCAAAAGCTTTTCTCTCTATTAGATAAAGCTGTTTGCATTCAATATTCAGTGCAAACCTTGCCAAACTGCA
>NC_068418.1:1678200-1700700 GCF_023724105.1 Carassius gibelio
TGGTTTTTCTGTAAAGGTTTATCTCACTGTATGTCTAAAGGAAAGTGACTGTCTATAACCATCTACAACCATAAAATAATAATTACTGTGTACATATGCCACATTTCATCTTATTTACTTGCAACAACACAATGTACAACATTCAAACGCATCCATCTTTGTTGTTTTACTATCATACTTTTTATTCATATTGGGAATTAGTTTTTTATTTTTATATTTTCCTTTTAAATTGAGTTTAAGTTTTAGTTATTTTGTTGTCTTAGTCATTCAATATTTTTTTGTTTAAAAAAGAAATTGTATTAACTTTTATTTCAGTTTTAGTCGTTTTATAACTTCACCTTTAAAAAAAACAACAATCTGAAATCCTGGCTTCATAAATAAAGTAAAATAAGTTGACATTTTTATATTCTAATTTGAATTCATTTTATTTTTGTATTTTTTGTTGTCATTTTATTAAAGTTTTAGTAATGTTGTTGGGCGTTTTGGTCATTTTATTAGTTTTTGTGTTTTTAATGGTTTTAGTTTGAGTAAATTTAGCACTTCAACTTCCTTTTTAAGTGAAAGAATATGTTAAAAAAAAAAATTCTTTTTTAATTTTAATTTCATTTCAAGTTTTAGTAATTTTATTATTAATTAATTTTTTTATACATTTTATTTCATATCTTTTTTTAGTGCTGTCAAACAATTAATCATTATTATCGCACCAAAATAAGTTTTTATCTATATATGTGTGTGTACTGTATATATTAATTATTATTATATATATATTATATTATATTATATTATATATATATATATACACACACACACACACACAGTATATATATTGAAATATTTCCATGTACATATTTACATTAACATAATTGATATTATATCTACATATTTTAAATGTATAAACATAACATATTTTTCTTAAATATATACATGCATGTGGGTGTATTTATATATACACAGTAAACGCACATATATTATGTAAACAAAAACGTTTATTTTGGATGCTATTAATCGCGATTAATCGTTTGACTGCACTAATAATTTTAGTACAAAATGAAAATGTTTAATTTCGCCTTCGCAGCTTACTAATACTTTTTATTTATTTATTTATCTTATTTAATCTCTAATAGTTTTTCATTTAAAGGAATGTAAATATTGTTAGTAATTCAAGTTTTAGTGCATGTTTTAATAGAAAAACAACATACAGCAGCAAAAAAAAGAAAGTATCCATGCATTCATCTGTGCACAATTTCTATATTCCCTTTATTTATTTCTATAATCCGCATGCGCTCACTATTCTCTGTGTGAGACTTGAACACAGTCTGGTGTTTGTAAGCGCCATTAAACCGCACAGAAACAGATGAAGCTTCAGTTTGAGAAATGCATCAGACCTGAGGAATGGCGCAGAAGTTGAAGACGCTCTGGTTGCGGAGGCGGGACAGATATTCGATGACGTCTGGGACGTGATGGAGAGCATCGGTCACCAGCAGGTTGAGACAGGACAGAGCAGAGCTCAGGTGCTGAGGACGAGCGAAATCCTCCAGACGGGACGCAAACTGACTCCAGGCCTGCGGCACACAAACAGACATCACATGCACGGACCACAATCCCACCAGCAAAAATGCTACGGTAAAAAACAGATCTGCGGTGATGTTTGTCAGCATCGGCTGCTGGATGGAGAGCAGGGTTAAAGGTTTGTACCTCCTGTGGCCAGAAGGCTCTTCCCTCCTGTTGGTCCTCCAGATAGTCTCTGATGATGTTGGTCTTCTGGAGGAACAGACCCATGGAGTTTGCCAGCTCTGTGTCCCAGCCCACCTCAGCGTCCTCCAGCTGGGACGCCGAAAACAGACGGGACAGTCCGATCCCCACCAGACCCGCCACGTAATGACAGTACTGAGGCAGACACATTTATACACATCCGGACAGATGTTTACAGCAGTATGTCTAATGCAGAATTCCAGACATGCTTTAAAATGGAATAAGAGCACTTCTACATCGCTTTGGTGAATTATACGTCTGTAAATCTACACGCAGATGGATAAACATCAAACTAACACGTCAATAATACATCTGTAAAGTTAACCTTGTCCCACTCCTGCATGGATGAAACCTTCTTCTCCAGGAATTCGGACATCCCCACACCCATCCGGTAACAGATGTCTGAAATCACTTCGCGATACTCCTGGCCCAAGTTCCTGAACTCCACCGAAATCTGGAGGAAAGGGGAACGAAAGCGTGTTTTAGAAAAAGTGTATAAAAAGATATTAAATGCATGACGTGTAAATGCTGCATTTTACAAAAGCTGCAAACAACGACGTTAAGTTCAAGTTGGTTTACGTACAAGAAAACGTCATATGAAACCGGGGGGTTTATATCAGGGGTTTGTGTTTTCATCTCAAATTGAAAATAAATAAATACATAAATATGTTTGATTAAAAAAAAAAAAGTAAAAAAATTACTGATTACAGAACTGGCTTTACTGTCACATCTGAGAACAATGACCGTTATATTCAAGAATTTATAATAAATAATTTACTATTTATAATTCTGGTGTACAAAAACTATATATTTATTATTAAAACAATCGTATTAATGAAATGGAAATTATAAATTTGAATTTGGAGATAAATTTTGTGTTCAAGATAAACATAGTACAGTTGCAAAAAAATCCTAAAAATATGCTTCTTTTATGCAAAATACACATCCTTACATTGCGTTGTGTCGTGATGTTTTAATATGAAAACAGAACACATCACATCACATTAAATAACAACACATCACATTACTTTACGGTGATGTGTTGTGATGTATAGTTATTTAATGTGATGTGATTTGTTGTTGAGATGTGTTTGATGTGATTTGGTGTTGTGTTGCATTGTGATGTGATGTGTTTGATGTGATGTTTTGTGTTGTGATGTGTTGTTGTGTGATTTGTTGTGTGGTGATATGTTGTGATTTGATGTCATGTGTTGCATTGTGATGTGATGTGTTGTTGAGATGTGTTTGATGTGATGTGATGTGGTGTTGTGTTGTGTTGTGTTATATTGTGATTTGTTGTGTGGTGATGTGATGCAATGTGTTCTGATGTGTTTTATCTGATGTGATGTGTTTGATGTCATGTGTTGTGTTGTGATGTGATGTGTTGTTTTGTGATTTGTTGTGTGGTGATGTGTTGTGATTTAATGTGATGTGTTCTGATGTGTTGTGATGTATTGTTATGTAATGTGATGTCATGTTTTGTGTTGTAATGTGCTGTTGTTATGTGTTTGATGTGATGTGATGTGGTGTTGCATTGTGTTGTTTTGGGTTGCATTGTGATGTGTTGTCAAGATGTGATGTTTTGTGTTGTCTTGTACTGTTATGTGTTTGATGTGATGTGATGTGATGTGGTGTTGTGTTGTGATGTGTTGTATTGTGATTTGTTGTGTGGTGATGGGTTGTGATTTAATGTAATGTGTTGTGATGTGATGTTTTGTGTTGTATTGTGTTGCATTGTGATTTGTTGTTGAGATGTGATGTTGTTATAGTGTTTGATGTGTTGTTGTATTTTGTTTGATGTGATGTGTTGTTGTGTGATATGTTGTGACTTGATGTCATGTGTTGCATTGTGATATGATGTGTTGTTGAGATGTGTTTGATGTGATGTGATGTGGTGTTGTGTTGTGTTATATTGTGATTTGTTGTGTGGTGATGTGATGCAATGTGTTCTGATGTGTTGTATTGTGACGTGTTTGATGTGTTGTTGTGTTGTGATCAGATGTGATGTGTTTGATGTCATGTGTTGTGTTGTGTTGTGATCTGATGTGATGTTGTGTGTTGTATTGTGTTGCATTGTGATGTGTTGTGTTGTGATGTGCTGTTATGTGTTTGATGTGATGTGATGTGATGTTGTGTTTTGTTTGATGTGATGTGTTGTGATTTGTTGTGTGGTGATGGGTTGTGATTTAATGTGATGTGTTCTGATGTGTTGTGATGTATTGTTATGTAATGTGATGTCATGTTTTGTGTTGTAATGTGCTGTTGTTATGTGTTTGATGTGATGTGATGTGGTGTTGCATTGTGTTGTTTTGGGTTGCATTGTGATGTGATGTGTTGTCAAGATGTGATGTGATGTTTTGTGTTGTCTTGTACTGTTATGTGTTTGATGTGTTGTGATTTAATGTGATGTGTTCTGATGTGATGTTTTGTGTTGTATTATGTTGCATTGTGATGTGATGTGATGTGTTTGATGTGATGTTTTGTGTTGTGATGTGTTGTTGTGTGATTTGTTGTGTGGTGATATGTTGTTGAGATGTGATGTTGTTATAGTGTTTGATGTGATGTTGTATTTTGTTTGATGTGATGTGTTGTTGTGTGATTTGTTGTGTGGTGATATGTTGTGATTTGATGTCATGTGTTGCATTGTGATGTGATGTGTTGTTGAGATGTGTTTGATGTGATGTGATGTGGTGTTGTGTTGTGATGTGTTATATTGTGATTTGTTGTGTGGTGATGTGATGCAATGTGTTCTGATGTGTTGTATTGTGACGTGTTTGATGTGTTGTTGTGTTGTGATCGGATGTGATGTGTTTGATGTCATGTGTTGTGTTGTGATGTGATGTGTTGTTTTGTGATTTGTTGTGTGGTGATGTGTTGTGATTTAATGCAATGTGTTCTGATGTGTTGTGATGTATTGTTATGTAATGTGATGTCATGTTTTGTGTTGTAATGTGCTGTTGTTATGTGTTTGATGTGATGTGATGTTGCATTGTGTTGTTTTGGGTTGCATTGTGATGTGATGTGTTGTCAAGATGTGATGTGATGTTTTGTGTTGTCTTGTACTGTTATGTGTTTGATGTGATGTGATGTGGTGTTGTGATGTGTTGTATTGTGATTTGTTGTGTGGTGATGGGTTGTGATTTAATGTGATGTGTTCTGATGCGATGTTTTGTGTTGTATTGTGTTGCATTGTGATGTGATGTGTTTGATGTGATGTTTTGTGTTGTGATGTGATGTGTTGCTGAGATGTGTTTGATGTGATGTGATGTTTGTTGTGATGTGATGTTTTGTGTTGTATTGTGTTGCATTGTGATTTGTTGTTGAGATGTGATGTTGTTATAGTGTTTGATGTGATGTTGTATTTTGTTTGATGTGATGTGTTGTTTTGTGATCTGTTGTGTTGTGTTGGATTACCGTGGGGAAATCCTCCAGCACCTGCCGGTCTTTCTCTCTGCTCTCGCTGAAGCTCCACTCCGGCTGATAGAGGAACGTGTGGAAGTCCTGCAGCAATGGGACCTTCTTCTCCAGCGGGATGCTCATGTCATCCTCCACTGTGTCCAGAGCTCGCAGAACCAGGTAGAAAATACACACCGCATGCCTGAGTGAGAGATTTAACACCCATGAAGATCTGCAGTACATTTCTAAACACCACAAACTGAACAAACAGCATCTATACTGAGCAGCTGATATAAATACCACACAGCAGGTCCAGAAACATATCACACATGACACAACGAATGCCTTACATGTTTTACTTTAATATTATCCTACAAATATGAAGTGTGCACAATTTTTAGAAAGATAAATGCTAAATAGCATATTTATATTGTTCACAAGTATAAATTGTTATAGAATTTATATAAAGCATATATATATATATACAATCTTCTTTTATAAAATATATTGCATTATGCAATATATATATGTTTCTGAATGTATATAGGCCTATCCAAAATTCCAGATATCTTACAGAAATTAGATTTCTTCCATATTTCTACAGAAATTTGCTGTTTTACACTTTTATTATCATATATAATATACTGCACACACACATAAACATACATGAATCTATAATATATATATATATAAATGCATGCAAAATCTCAGATTTATTACTATTATAAAAGTTATAAATTAGAAACAATAGAAATCTGCTGTTTTGCACATATACACAAACATAAATTGTATAGATTTCAGTATGTAGGCTACTTAGAAAATGCATGCAGGTTTGTTTTAAGTGCATGATAAATAGGCCTAGATTAGCATATTGCAAAAAGACTTTGCAAAAATGCATAGAAGTTCCTCACTCGAGCAACTTCTTAAGAAGACACATGCTCCTCAAGGTCATTTATATATATAACCACAAACATTGCAAACAAGTAAATGCGTGCACATATGTTTCTAAAGCGGTTGTTTGGTGACGCCTCTCCCGCGGATCTTACCGTAGCTCTCCGTCCAGGGCCTGGATCACCGCCGCGAAGCTCCGGCTGGTCTGGTTCAGATACGCGTAGCAGGTCCGCAGGGTTTCGCTCATGGAGTCCTGGCAGGAGAAGCACACAAAGGAGGGGTGTCGGTGAGTCCGGAGCGGGTGAGAAGCACGGGTCACCAGCCGCCCTTCCTGCGCGCTGCGCCGCCCGCCGGAGAGCACCGAGCGCAGCGACAACGAGCGCTTGATCACGGAGAACGGCGCTGCGCTCTTACCGCCGACCACAGCCATGAGCGAACGAGCTCCTGCAGCTCCTGCTTCTGTTTACAAGCAGTGCACAACTTTCCAACTTCAGTTAAACTTTAAAGTAAAGCCATTCGCCAGAGAGGAAGTGAAACCGAGCGTCAGAAGGACGCGTTTTTAAAGCACGCCTATATGTAATCTGATATGTAAACAGACTATAAGAGCGTTTCACCTCATATTGAGGTTTACGCATATTAATTATCCTCCCCGCTATTAGCAATAAAGCACGCGCATGTTTTCAGAGCGCGCAGTTCGCCAAGTCCGCACTTCTGGACACACCTACTCAAACACTCTTCCACACTTAAAAAAAACAGAAAAGTGATCCTCGTAACTGTGTATGCGACATATGGGGTGACCGAAATTTGAAAATAAAATAATAATTATAATAATAATTATAAAAAATTATTAAAACTCATCTGGACCAAAAATATATTTTTTTTAAACTGAGACTTTTAACTGAGAACAATATTTGGGTGAAAAAAAAAAAAAAAAAAAGAAATCTAAATTATTCGCTTTTAAAGTTGTTCAAATGAAGTTCTTAGCAATGCGTATTACTAATCAAAAATTAAGTTTTGATAAATTTACGGTACACTGTAAAAAATTATTGTGATCTTAACAGTAAAAGACTGTAAAAATGCTACAGTAAAAACTTGTTAATTGGTTATCAGTAAGTTTCCATACTATATATGGTGAATAACTGTAATTACATTAAATGTAATTGTACAGTAAAATTACTTTAAAATAAAAAATTTTGGAAGTGAAAAAGAAAAAGTCATTGTTGAATTTACAGTGAAAAACAGTAAATTGGATCTCCCAGAATTCCCTGCATGACACTTCATATTTTATGTTTTTTTTATTGAAATAATTATGTTTCTTCTTAGTGTCCACATGTACAGCTTAAAAAAAAAAAAAAAAAAGACGACATAAAGTGGAACTTAGTCATTTTCCAAAACCGCTAAGCAAATATATTCAGTTTCAGTACATACCACATAGAGACGTCGTTGCTGATGCTGCTCTCGTTCAGTTTCAGCCTCTGGATCTGATTCTGGATCATAAATATACGCTGAATCTGACTGTTAGCCATGGTTTGTTTTGGATGTTTTTTTCCCTCAAGGTAATGTCACAGCTTCCAAACGCTCTCAACGCAAAAGCCTATTCGCGCTCGTGATTCTTTAGCTCCGCCCACACGTCACGCCTCCAGACGCTCGTGTTTTTCCGGGAAAAATCGGTACAGACTATCTTTCTCTTATGAATATAATAAAACTAAAGACTTTTTGGAGTTATGAAGGATGCAGTACTACTCTATAGGTACTGAAGATTAACAAGAGTGAAAACGAGCATTTCACTCCCCCCCCCCCCCCCCCCCTTTAATGAAATTCTGTATTTTGTTGTAAATTTAAGTCTGTAAAACCTAAAATGTTGCTACCATATTTTTAACAGTAAAGTTCTGGCAACCACACCTGCCAGTATTTTACCGTAATTTTCACAGATTTTTTTTTTTATAGTAAAATTTACAGTAATTTTAGGAAATGTACAAAATATATTCATGGAACATGCTCTTTACTTAAGATCCTAATGATTAAAAAAAAAAAAAATCATAATTATGACCCATGCAATGTATTGTTGGCTATTTCTACAAATATATCTGTGTATAATAATAAATAAAAAATTTAAAAAGTAGATTTTTATTGACACTGACACATGGAATGTTCTCATACTTAACTACAAATTTCACATGTGTCCAATCCTATGGCTAGTAGTGCATAGGCATATATTAAAATAAGTATAAATTGCATTTATACAAACTAATATACAGGTAGGTATTCTTTGCATGCATCATGCAAATCTCTTATATTAATAAGAGATCTATATATCTATCTAATGTCAGTGTGGATGTGGATTAGCTGTCAAACACCCTGTCTCACCCTCCAGTCCTCAAAGCTCATTATATAAGACAAATCCTGGCTCTCCTGTCTGGTAAAACTAACCTTCATCTCCAAACCAGGATTAAATCAAATCCATCTGATGGTGACACGTTTATGCACTGCTTGCTGGAAAAGCATAATAATGTGACATCTTCAGAACTGCAGCTGATGCAATTAAAGTTTCATCTCTGCTTAATCTTCTTTAAATGTAATGCTTTTAATGCTCAGTAATAAATAAATCTGACGTGCATAATGACAGATAAATACAAAACATGTATTGTGCATGGACATGCATGCACAGGGAATGAATATTAGAGATGAATGCTTAAAATGCATTTACTTACATAATCCAATTTAGGCATTACGGAACGACAGCCTCCTAATTTGTATTTAAAGAGGTTGATTATTTCTTCCGGGTGTCCTAGGGACTTGAGGATGTCCATTTTCGCCCGTGTGTTTATGAGGACGCTTTTCTTAACAGGTGAGCTGAGATTCTCGCGCTGCTATTTCCATTCAAACTCTCTAGAGATCCAGGACAGCATCAGCTAACAGCGCAGCTACCATCCCTCACTCACACGATCGACTGACTCTTCTGATTGGCTGAGGCGTCATGGGCTTAGAGCGCATCGGCCAATGAGAAGCGAGAGCGTCTGGTGTGATGGCCCGCCCAGTAGCCAGTAGGATGGACGCAGAGCTCATGCGAGGCGCTGATTGGCCAGGCTGATGATGACGTTGAGAGACACCGGGATGGTGTGTACAAAGAAATGAGATTCACCTCAGATTGCGAATTAGAGCTGAAGCATAACGAATATTAACTTAATTACTTATAAGACCAATATGGTTTTATATAATATAAAACCACTGTTATTTAACATTATTTGTGTGAATTACATATCTGACACTGGAGCACAAAATCAGTCATAAGTAGCATTTGTAGCAATAGCCAACAATACATTGTAAGTGTCAAAATGATATATATTTTTTATTATGCCAAAAATCACTAGGAAATTAAGGAAAGATCATGTTCCATGAAGGTATTTTGTAAATTTCCTTCCGTGAATAAACACTTTTTAAAAAAAATTAGTAATATGCATTGCTAAGAACTTCATTTGAACAATTTTAAAGACGATTCTTTTCAATATTCAGATTCTTTTTTTTTACTACCTCAGAGTTTCAAATAGTTGCATCTCAGACAAACATTGTCCTCCTAACACATCAATTGAAAGCTTATTTATAGGGCTATTTAAAAAGAAAAAGACAAGTATGACTGGTTTTGTGGTCCAGGGTGACATTTTGAAAGTGAAAGTGACATGACATTCAGCCAAGTATGGTGACCCATACTCAGAATTCATGCTCTGCTTTTAACCCATCCGAAGTGGACACACACACAGAGTAGTGAAAACACACACACACACACACACACACACACACACACACACCCGGGTAGCCATTTATGCTGCGGCGCCCGAGGAGCAGTTGAAGGTTCAGTGCCTTGCTCAAGGACACCTAAGTCGTGGTATTGAAGATGGAGAGAGAACTGTACGTGCACTCCCCCCACCTACAATTCCTGCCGGCCCGAGACTCAAAGTCACAACCTTTCGATTGGGTGTCCGACTCTCTAACCATTAGGCCACAACTTCCCTATTGCAATTTGCATTTTAGTAGCATACAATGTAAATGTAAAGGGATTTAAGAATACATTGTTAGCCTACAGTAATAGTAGTAATAGTGATTATACTGATAATACTGATAGGATAGTAATAGTAATAGTAGTAATAGTGATAATAGTGATAATACTGATAGGATAGTAATAGTAATAGTAGTAATAGTGATAATACTGATAATAATGGTAGGATAGTAATAGTAATAGTAGTAATAGTGATAATAGTGATAATACTGATAGGATAGTAATAGTAATAGTAGTAGTAGTAATAGTGATAGTAATAGTGAAAACAGTTATAGTAATAGTAGTAATAGTAATAGTTATAGTCATGGTAATAATAGTGATAATAGTGATTGTAATATAGTAATAGTGATAGTAATAGTGATAATAGTGATAGTTATAGTAATAGTAGTAATAGTAATAGTGATAGTAATAGTGATTATAGTGATAGTAATAGTGATTATAGTGATAATAGTTATAGTAATAGTGATAATAGTAATAGTAGTAATAGTGATAATAGTGATAATACTGATAGGATAGTAATAGTAATAGTAGTAGTAGTAATAGTGATAGTAATAGTGAAAACAGTTATAGTAATAGTAGTAATAGTAATAGTTATAGTCATGGTAATAATAGTGATAATAGTGATTGTAATATAGTAATAGTGATAGTAATAGTGATTATAGTGATAGTAATAGTGATTATAGTGATAATAGTTATAGTAATAGTGATAATAGTGATAGTAGTAATAGTGATAGTTATAGTAATAGTAGTAATGCTTATAGTGATAGTAATAGTGATAATAGTTATAGTAATAGTGATTGTAATAGTGATTGTAATAGTGATAATAGTTATAGTAATAGTGATAATAGTGATCGTAGTAATAGTGATAGTTATAGTAATAGTAGTAATGGTTATAGTGATAGTAATAGTGATAATAGTTATAGTAATAGTGATTGTAATAGTGATAATAGTTATAGTAATAGTGATAATAGTGATAGTAGTAATAGTGATAGTTATAGTAATAGTAGTAATGGTTATAG
The DNA here is from genome assembly GCF_023724105.1 of Carassius gibelio. Taxonomy (NCBI): domain Eukaryota; kingdom Metazoa; phylum Chordata; class Actinopteri; order Cypriniformes; family Cyprinidae; genus Carassius; species Carassius gibelio. The sequence continues at coordinate 1,689,313 of NC_068418.1, forward strand.
TGATAGTAATAGTGATAATAGTTATAGTAATAGTAGTAATAGTAATAGTGGTAGTGATAGTAATAGTTATAGTAATAGTGATAATAGTTACAGTAATAGTAGTAATAGTAATAGTGGTAGTGATAGTAATAGTTATAGTAATAGTGATAATAGTGATAGTTATAATAATAGTAATAGTGATAATAGTGATAGTTATAGTAATATTGATAATAATGATTGTAATAGTGATAGTTATAGCTCCTATAATGTGAACGGGCCTTTAGTCTTTGACAAATAAAATTATTAGGGCAGTTGTTTTTAATTGTCAAATTGTTATTTGAGTTTATTGCTATGGACAGTTAAAGAAAAACTTGTTCTCTGTGAAATAATAAAGTTGAATCTGAAATTACAAACAGTTTAATCAGATTTTCACACAGATGTTGTGTGGCACAACAACAGTTAAACATGGAGTGAGTTGTTTCGCGTACATACAGTTATATACATTTCATATTATAGAATGCTGCTATAAGAAAATAATTACATTTTGACTCTGTTTTCTTTACTGTCTAATGAAAATCATAAATGATGTATAATAGGAGATCAGATGCATTAGTTCAGATTAACTTTACAAGTTTGTCAGCTGGCCAACAGTAACCCTGTTTTCTATATAGAAATAAATACAAGAATTAAAAATCAGATACATTTAAAGGCGCTTAGTTGCAGGAAAATTGATTTTCTTAGATTTAAAAGGGAAGTAAAATTTGTGGTGAGGGTTATTTTTTTATATAAAGTTTCAAGGAAGTGGTTTTCTAGACAGGAAGTTGGTGAACTGATGCTGGTGAGTCTGGCTGCTAACACACAATAGATGCCATCAACAATAAAAACCTAAACTGCAACAAATCTGAATTTTCTTTGAACAACGGACAGGTCAAATGTGAGCAGGAATAACATATTGCAAGTTCTTATCTGCTCATAAACATGAATGTTCATCATGACAATAAAAAATCAAATAAATGTTTCCTAGCAGATATAGTGTGAAGGAAAAAAGAGAATAATCCATTAAAATACAGCAGAGTGCAACGGGAGAGGAAAACATTGCAACAAAATCCAATTACTATATTTTTTTGAGAAAAGTGTTGCCACCACTATGGCTTTAAAAAAAGCAAAAGTTCACCCAAAAATAAAAATCTGTTGTTAATGTGTTCACCCTCAGGTAATGCAAGATCAGGATGAGTTTGTTTCTTCATCAGATTTGGAGAAATGTAGAATTGCATCAGTGTGTCACCAATGGAAGTGAATGGGTGCCGTCAGAATGAGAGCACAAACAGCTGATAAAAACATCACAATAATCCACACGTCACTCCAGTCCATCAGTTAATGTCTTGAGAAGACCAAAAGTATTTATTTGAGTTAGAAACATCTTAATGCTGGATTTGTTTCATCTTTTGTATTCTCTGTGGATTATTGTGATGTTTTTATCAGCTGTTTGTACTCTCATTCTGACGGCACCCATTCACTGTGATGCAATGCTACATTTCTCCAAACCTGATGAAGAAACAAACTCATCGTGATCTTGGATGGAGCTATTGCTCTAACACGTCTATTTATACCAACTGAATCAAACCAATGTCTTAAAGAGGAGTGGAGCACATGAACATTCAGGTTATATAAAGTTCTCGTGATCTTCTGGGACTGAAGGGTCTTGGTTCCTGCGGTTCACAGCACGTTTATAATCAGGTCCAGGGTTTTCTCCTGATCTGTTGATGTGCATCACAGCGTTCAGGTCTCACTGTACAGAGAGGATCTTTTCATGATTGTCTTCACATCGGAGATAGTTCTGCATCTTCACTTCATCACTGATGCTCGCTGGTTCTGGCGGTTCTTCTGCTCCGAGCTCGCCGTCACAGGAGGATCTCAGGATCTTATCCCAGAATCAAGCTGTTCCACACTTCGCTTTTGGAGCCGGGAGATCCACTTGGAGAAAGTTTGAGAGCAGAACTTGAGCTCGGCGTTCCCAGATACGACGGGAATACAGAGACCTGGATGCACAAGGAAAAGATGGTGTGTTACTCTCTTTATCACTTATTAGGACATGGGCAACATCTCTGTCACGTGCTTGAGGTATTCGGCCAATCAGAGCACACCTCACTTTTCAGAACGATGAGTTTTGTAAAAATCAACACATTTCAGAAGGCGGGGCTTAGAGCAGAAGGCGGGGCTTAGAGCAGAAGGCGGGGCTTAGAGCAGAAGGCGGGGCTTAGAGCAGAAGACGGGGCTTAGAGGAGAAACAATAATGCACATTATATAGAAAATAATGTGTTTTTAACCTTAAACCACATAAACACATTGCATTACACCAAATGCACAAAATAATAATTTACTCTTTTTAGCAACATCATATGACCCCTTTAAGAAAAACATGTTAGGTTTATATATTAAATATATTTATATATAACATAAATTATATTAATATAGGCCTATATATATGCATGTAAATATTTTCATAATATATTTGTGTGTGTAGTTATATATAAATAATAAATATACACCGTACAAAAAGTTTCATTTAAATAAAATCACCATTTATCGTTTGACAGCACTAATTATATGTTATTATAATGTATGTGTATTATATTTATTGCCACAATTGTTATTTCTAATATAATAATATTTATTATAAAATAGTATGGATTATATTAAATTACATTAAATATTTATAATAGCCAGACATACTTTTTTTAAATAATCTGAATTTATAAACTGCACAATAATCATAAAAGAGATTAAACACTGTCTGAATACATGAATGTCCACAAAATATTTAATACATGTACTATTTAAAGGTTTGTTTATAATATTTATAAATGTATAAAATGTATAAATACAAATTTTATACCTATATTTAATATTAATACATAATATATATATATATATATATATATATATATATATATATATATATATATATATATATATATATATATTTATTAATAAATAATATATTTTTTACAAAGCACACACAAACTATTTAATATATTTTATATATAAAGGGTCATGTTTAGCTATAGTGGTTATAATTACAAATAATAAATGTAATATATAATACTAATTTTGTTTAAATAAAATAAGCAATACAAGTAATTATAATTGTTATTTAAAGTTGAATATTCCTAACAGAGTGTAACTGCCAGTGTGTGTGTTGTGCTCTCTGACCGGTGTGTGTTGGTGTGTGTAGAGCGATGAAGTGTCCGGCTCCGTCTTTATGGGCCGCGCTTCTTCAGTGGCACTGGAGTTCACAGCACTGGACGCCGTCTGACCCTCGGATGACCCTGAGATCACACACAGGTCAAAGGTCACCGTCACTGATTCCACCACGCTCATGATTCTGACTTTAGATGCTAATGAGAAGAGTTCTCTACTCACCAGGTTTGGACTTGCTGAAGTTTTTGGGTTTGCGTTTGCGCGTCTGAATTCCCTCTTTCTTCATGGCAGGAGGACGAGGAACCTGAACACAGGAGCAGAAACTCATTCTGATTAAACAACCAGATTTGGCACAAAAGCTGTACATTTGCACTGTCATAGCGTGAAGTTATGTCTTCTTGAGTCTGTCTCACCCCGTGGAGTTTCATGTAGAGTCCGCAGGCGTTGCAGACCGGCTCTCCTTCTGCGTTACGTCTCCAGAGCGTGGTTGTGGTCGTCTGACAGTTAGTGCAGGACAAACCAACCCGTCTGGACGCAGACTGACCAGGAGACAGACAGAAAGCAGCAGGTCAGTGATGGGCTTCACATCTGAATCAAGCCTGGATTAAACAATGCAATGCTACAAAGTCATGCAAAAAAAAAAAAAAAAACTGGAAACAATGAAAATGTTGCAATAATAAAAAAAAAAGGAAAAAAAAAAAGCACTGCAATATAAAACAAAATAAAAAGAGATTTCACTAATAAAAAGTAATGCAAAAAAAAAAATATGCTGGAAACAATGAAAATGTTGCAATAATAAAAAAAAAAAAGGAAAAAAAAAGCACTGCAATATAAAACAAAATAAAAAGAGATTTCACTAATAAAATGTAATGCAAAAAAAAAATAAACTTGTTGGAAACACAAAATTTTCAAATAAGAAATGCTGCAAATAAAAATTACACTTTGCAATACTATAAATAGTGCAAAATAAAAAACACTGCAATAATAAAAAATACAAAGTAATGTAGAAACAATGACCTTTCTGCAAACGGTAAAAGATAAAAAAAAAATGAACACTGCAATAAAAATGTCAAATTATAAATAAAGTCTGCACTAATAAAATGTAACACAAGATAAAAAATTACAAAACAATTGCTGCAAAAATGGAAATAAAAACTAAAATTTGCAATGTTATAAATAGTGCAAATTAAAAAAAAACACTGCAATAATAAAAAATACAAAAGTAATGCAAAATTTAAAAAATGTGATAAAAAATGACCTTGCTGCAAACAATAAAAGATAAAAAGATAAAGAAAATTAACACTGCAATAAAAATCTAAAATTAAAAATAAAGAATGCATTAATCAAATGTAACGCAAAATAAAAAAAAAAAGCTACAATCCTGGAAAAATAAAAATGTATCATTGCAATGCTATAAAAAGTGCAAAAAAAAAACAAAACATTGCAATAATAAAAAAAAAATACAATTGCACAAAACATGTTAGCTTACAGTAATTAAAAATAAATTACAGTAATTAAAAAATAATTATATTTATATATATATATATATGCTACAAAAACTGAAAACTCTGCAATATTAATAAAAAATGCTGCAATAATTAAAAAGTAATGCAAAATAAAATAAGAAAAACACTGCAAGATAACAATACACACTGCAATAATAAAAAGTAATGCAAAAAAATATATAATATAAAAATGGCAAAAAATAACCCTGTGCACTAAATTTTTATTTTTTTTAAATGTAACAAAATTCAAAATAGACAATAAATAATGTTATTAACTGTGATAGGTCAACAGGATGAAAAACGTGTGTTTAATGAACTGTCCTGTAAGTATTATACTAGACTCATACGTCGATTTTAAGGTTGAAATAGAAAGATGTGACCGGTGTGTTGTCAGGAGGGAGACTGATGTTGTGAATGTGGGTGAAACACACCAGTCGTCTCTGAGGTTTGATGAGCGGCCGGTTGATCCCGTTCATCTTGTTATAGAGACCGCAGGCGTTACACAGATAATGACCCGTCCCGTCCCGCCGCCACAGAGGAGTAGCTATCGCCCCGCAGTTCACACACTCACGACCCTCAGCCAAATCATCCAGCAGCTCTGAGCAGAACAAACACACACATGTGAGTTCACAAAGACGCTTTTATCTGTGGTGGTGAAGAAGAGCATCCAGCCTCTGGAGATTTAATAGTTATTTATATATATATATTTTAATTTGTAAAACTCTGCTGCAGACACTAAAAAACTGCAATGATTAAAAAAGTGCCAAATAAAAATAATTAAATAAAAAATAAATAAACCTTCTGCAATCACTGGAGAGAAAATAGAAATAGAAAAAAACACCATAATAAAAATAGTGTCAAATAAAATGTAAAATAAACATTGCAAAAAAATACTTTAAAAACTTTATGCAAACACTAAAAAAAACTGTAATAATAAAACTGAAAATATGAATAGGTAAATAAAATTAATGCAATAATAACAAATAATACAAAACAAAAAATAAAATTTCCATGCACAGGGAAAAACTGTTATAATAAAAATAGTGCAAAATAAAAAAGAAAAATAAACACTGAATTAATAAAACAGTACAAAATAAAAGAGATAAATATAATCAATGCACTTATACTAAAATGCAAAAAATATAAACTGTGGTAGTAAAAAAGCAAAAAGCAAAATAAAAAGCCAATTTTCTGCAAACACTGAAAAGACTGCGATGATTTTAACAAACATTTTAACAAACTGCAATAATAAAAAGTGCAAAATAAAAACAAGCAATGCATAAAATAATAAAGTGTAAAGTAAAAAAAAATAAAACAAATAAACACTGCAATAAAAAAAAATAAAAAAAAAGAGTCATACATTTTTGACAACAAAATGAGAAGTGTAGCTTCTGAATTGTGAATCAAAGCAGCTGAGTTTCCTGATCAGCAGGAGGCGCTGTTTCTCACCATTGTGTGTCTCTGTTAATCACATGACAGACCTGAACTACAACACTGAACCAGGACCAGTGTGGACACACGAGACAGAGGCAGAATCATTCATCTCTCTCACTCAACCATTCTTCAGGCTTTCAAACACCTTTAACAAGCTGCTGTACGCTTTCTGTCACATTCATTCAGAGTCAGCACAGATCCAGCAGAGGACAACAGCTGAGACACACATAACAGTTTCTTTTTTTTATTGCGATATTTCTAGTGTTTAGAAAAAGGAATTGTATATTGCTGATTTATTTTGTACTTTTTTTAATATTGCATTGTTTTGTTTTTTATGATTTTTTTATTGCAATGTTCTGTTTTTTAAGTTGCAAATGCTTCGAGAACACACACACACACACACACACATACACAGATTGCTTTCTGGGCAATTAATAGTAAACTTTGAACCTTGAACCTTGAACAAAAGGTTTAAAACATTTTTTCAAAGCTAAAAAATAAAAATAAAAACTAGATTAATCACCATTAAAGACTGAATAATAAAACAGAATATATATATATATTGATAATAATAGTGCAAAATTAAAGTACAAATACACACTAAAATAATAAAACATTTATTATTTATTAACAATTATAAAAAAAATAGTGCAAAATAAAAAAAAAATTAAAGAGAAGCATAAATTAGATAAAGCAACAATAAAAAGTAAAAAAAATTATTACAAATAAAAAAAAAACTTTATGGACACACTCCAAAATGCTGGAATAATAAAACTGTGCAAGATAAAATAGACGTACACTAAATGCAATCTCTGGTCTTTAATAATATTCTAGAAATGCACACAATCATTATTTATACATTGTTCATTTTGTAAAATCATAAAATGGAAAGTTGCTTTAACGTTTGCAGTTTAAAACATGCATCCTGTACATTTGGACAGAGAACATTCAGAAATAAAGTTTTTAAAAGGTTTGCACAGAAACGCAGAAACTATTTATAAACTGCACAAAAGCTCCCAAAAATACAACTGAAGTCAAGCTTGTCTCTGGGTTCATTAATAACACTCTATTAATAACACAAAGCTCACTTTACTCTTACAGTTTAATGAAAAATCAGAGTTTATTTAATATCTCAGGCAAACATGATTTATCTCGCGCACAGATTCGTGATTGTGTCTCTCTCTGAAAGACAATATAACTATAAACTGAACGGAATGATTGCTAATCAAATCTTTATCTTACTGATTTGTGTGCAGTTATTGATGTGAATAAATCTCACGTGGCACAGATTATTACATCAAACCACGCTTTGTTTTCTTTCGCTTTTTTTACCTTGACTTCGTTTTTTTTGTCAGAAAAGTTTTTTTTAATTATTTTTTTATGCATTTTAGACGTTTTTAACCAAAGCGACTCAAAGTGCATTCATGTTATAATTCGTTTAACCATATTATTGTGAATTTGATCATTAGAGCAACATGCAAACAAAAAAAAAAAAGTAAAATTTTCGATAAAGCGATTCTTTAAAAATCGCCTAAAGCGAATACAACATAATAATTATCTTAAATCATCATTATTAATCATTTAGATGTATTATGTATACAGGTCACAAATGAATTTACATCAGAAACTTATTTTAGCTTTATCTTTTATTCTGTTATATCATATTAATATTTCATATATTTTATAATCTTTTTATATTGCTATATTATGAATTAATTTTAGTCTATAAAATAGTTTTAATTAATCTGTCATAGGCTACACACGACAGATAAAACAATATTATTTATTTATAGCCATAAAATAAACAGCATAGGTTACTTAAAAATAAAATTACCTAATTATATCTGTTTTCGGGATTTGAACGACTTCATGAAATGTAAATCACAAAATGTTTCTAAATGCGGAACAATTTCATTAAAGCTAAATAAAAAAGCTATTTTTTTGCATGATTTATAGACTATTATAGGCCTAATAATAAATAAATATAAACGATCCAAGGAGACGAATTAAAACTCTTTTTTTTCTGTGTCGTGTCTCATAAAAGCATTTTCACTTCGAGCTTAAAGAAATAAAAACAGAAAATAAATTAAAGTCTTATGGAAAAAAAAATATTTCGTATTTTTTCAGGCCCTGCTGATAATAAAATAATAATAATAAAGCCAATTTTATTTATTTATTTGCAGTAGGTATTTATATGATTCGATCAGAGTGACATCATCTAAATTCTCGGCTCATTATGTAAAAACTGTTTATTATAAACTGTAAACTCCGTAATGTTTCTTAGCATTATTAAATAGTAATAATAGTAAAAAAAAACTCGGCCCAAATGATCAAAAGACAGTATATATATTTTCTAAAAGCTGATGTTTATAGCCATAAATGGCGAAACTTAATTTAGATTTCACCATGTTCATTATTCTGATAATCAATTCTTCCAGAAAAGAAACAGAAAAATAAATGTAAATAATTATTATAGGAAATCATATTAAGCCTACACCCACACGGTTTCAAAACGGAACGTAACATTGAAAAAAGAATGCACTTTTATTAATTTATTTGTATTTTTATTATTATTCATATTCATAAGCGAGTTTGGCGATTTTTAAATTTCATCAAAATAAATCCAGGCCGGAAACAAGTAAAACTGAGCAGCGCGTGAGCGTTAAATCACCTGTGTGTTTTACTTTCGTTTTATTTGAATCATATTCTCATATCAGATGATGAATGATAGTGTCGTGCAAACTCTTATTTAAACTTCCTAAAATGACAACCACAAATGCACATCAAGCTCAAACCATCGATGACTATTTCTTTCTAACATTTCAACCTAAATTTAAGATATCAATGTAATATATATATATATATATATATATATATATATATATATATATATATATGTTTTTTTTTTATTGCAAATAAAACCAAAGAAATCTTGTGAAGCGTACTCCATTATTTGAAGTCTTTCTGCTTCAGAATTGCATGTTCATAGTTGCTGTTAAAAATAAAGGTGCTTAAAATGTTCTTCAGGGATGCACCATTCAGTAAAAAAAGCATCTCTTCCTCATGTTTTTCTAATCTGAAGAAACTTCTTTCGAAGCAAAGACGCTTTTGTGAAACAGAAAGTTTCTTCAGAAATGAAAGGTTCTTCATGGAACCAGAAAAGCTTCTTCGATGGCATCACGAAGGTCCTTTATTTTTAAGAGCGTCTACCATTTTTTTTTTTTGTGAAATTAATTCCGCTAGAAATTTTTGAGTCAACTCTATTTTATTTTTATTTATTTAAGAAAATACAGAATCCTGAAATCATTCTGAATTCTCACCCAGACTGTGGTGGCGCGTTGTCCCGGGGGCTCCGCCGCTCTGGAGGCTGTGCAGCACGGAGCTGTCAAAGTGCGACGCCGCCCAAGAGCCTCCGATGTTGGGGCTCATGTAAGCCGGGTATCCGCCGTGATAGGATCCGCTCAGACCGCGCGAGCCGTAGTGCTCTCTCCCGCCGGCGGAGATGTTCAGCGGGCCGGAGTAACTCACCGTCTCCCGCGCCGCCGCGACCCCGGAGCTCAGCGGAGTGCTCGTGGAGAACGGGAACCTGGAGACCGGAGAGTGATGCTGGCCGCCGGTGGAGCTGTAAGAGGCTTCGCCCGCCTGCGCCCATCCCGAGTGCGCGGACACCGGGCTGCTCTGCTGCGGCGTCTGGAGGTACGGCAGCGCCGGGATCATCGAGGTGACCCGGGTGGGTGTCACGTACACCGGCGAAGCGGCGGCGTTATGCAGGAACCCGGGCTCGTAAGACGCGGGTCCGTGGTTTGCGGTCATCGTTACACCTTGATACATGTCCACAGGTGAGCGATCGCTCCACTCGCGAGGACCGGGGCATCGGCGTCGCTCTTACCGGGCTGAGCTCACCCTGGGAGCATTTTCTGCTTCGCTTGACTTGGCGACAGCGGAGGATGATGAGGGTGTATGGTCTCACTCCTCCCAATCTCTCCGCCTCCAGTAACGCGCATCTGATTCCTGCTCGGGTCACCGACCTCGTTAACAGGAACAACAACATATTCCCATTATATCTGCTCCACGCCCGCAAATCAGACCCGGTTCACAAACGAAATCAATAACATACAGTTAAAGCTGTAATAATTACTTTTTTTTTTTTTTGCAGATTTGACAAACTACCAGTGCGTTATGGTTTGCGCTCTCGAGCACGTATCTCATAGCCTTTATTTGCGCATGTGCAAGAATTAATTCTGAGATTCCAATTACAAAATTAAGGATTTCATTGAACTAAATAGGGTCATATAAAAAACTTAAACATATAAAAACATGTTCTTTAAAGAATGCCACAAAAAGAGTATCTTATAATAAAAAATACAAATACAAATTAAAACAAAAAAATTAATAAATATTAACTAATTTATAAAAAAAAATCACTCACACACTCACACAAATATTTCAGTATTGCAAAAAATTAGCATACATTTGAGACCGTCGATAAATGATTTGATTAAATTACTAAAATGTGACGTCATAACTGACAAGCAAAGGAGAGAAGCGGGGAAGAGTTTTAGATCTTTCCGGATTAAAAACTCTGGTAAATGAACGCATGGTCGTGAAATTTATCTAAATTATTTTATTACAATATAATTTCCTAAGAGTTCAAATATGTAAGCCCTGTGAGATATTTAATTATATTGCATCGTAACTGAAAAAAAAAAACAGGTAAAAAAAAAAAAAAAAAAACCTATATACATTTTTGTACGTGATTTTAATAGGTCAGCAAAATAAAGAAAACTGTATAAGGCCTAATTCAATTATAGGCTATACGCATAATTTATATTATGTCTCACTTTTAAAAGTAAAGCAAAAATCACGTTTTACATAGGATATGTAATTTGCATATTTAATGTATCAGTATTACAATAATATCCAAAAATATTCTATGTATTAATACTGCGTTTAACGTGCAGGAAGAGACGAGTGATGGAGATGATTGATGTCCCGCGCATCGCTGACGTCACGGTTGTCGGAAGCATCACTGTTGTTGTTTTCAATGACACATTCTTTTTGACTGTCATTTCGCTGTTTTTTATAAACAACCCAAGACTTTCATGCGGTCCATTTCCTTTACAATTATCCGTGTCGATATGAGCCTTCCGCAACGCTATCCAGACCACTTTCACACAGAACATCCGCCAGCAGTGTGAGGACACACTTGTGTTTTCTTTTTAAAACATTGCATTGCACTGTTAAAATCTGAATGCAAAATCTGAGTTTA